>NC_044918.1:4499101-4521424 GCF_003576645.1 Ipomoea triloba
GGGGCCCATGCACACTGAACTGAAACGAAGTCTCTAGTTAACTCGGAATCTGGAATCTTCTTTCATGGCAATTGGCAGCCGGTCACCAAATATTATTGAAGGCCCCATCCTTCTCCAACACTGCTAAAAAAAAAAAAAGATACTCCCTATTACGTCAATCATAAAAAAGTAAAATAAAAGTTAAATAGTTAATTTAATAACTAAAAAATTCTGATTTTAACATTTTATAGAGTTGTTTATTAACTTTTTCGGTTTAAATGGATTAAAGTAATTATGGGTAACCTAGGCTTGGTAGGATTTCAGACAAACTGATGATATACGTACGTTTCCCTTGAGGTCCCACAGCTTGTGTAATGTAAAATGTCGATATATACGTATACGTGGTATTGTGCTGAGTATGCTGTATGCATGCATGCATGAAGATAAAAAGAGTATATAGCAGCTACGCCATATGGATGGTTTGGTATAAAAGTAAATTAAATCAACCGAAAAAAGATCATGGCCAGATGATACAGAGTAAGAGTTTATACGGTGGGTGGGAGGAGGGAATAAGGGAGGAAATGAATTATAATTCGATGACAAAAGAATAAAGTGGCCTGAGAATAAATTAGGAATTCAAGTTACATTGTTTGATAAGGAATAATAGAATTTTGGGAATGGAAAGAAAATAAGTAATATAAAGACTAAAATGTCCTTGTAATAATAATAATAATAATAATAATTTAGATCTTTTGGGGTTAAAACATCATCGTGTGTTGTCTCTTCTCCGATCCCATGCATAAACCCCTATGATCATATCATTTTCCTGGGTCAAAAGAGAGCCAACATGCATTTTTCGACAGGAGTGGACACATATATATAATGTCCGAGATTGAGAACGCTAAACAAGTCGCAGATGGAATCGTTAAGTTTATTTATCTGAAGTGATGATCAAGTCATTAAAATATAATTTTCTTATTAAAAAGTTATGAGTTTAATTTATAATAATATTTTTTGAATAAATCAGACTTTTATTGTATAGAATTTTTATAATACGGTTTATCTTTCGCATGTGTTTAATGATCATCAACCTCTGTCAGAAAGGGATAGAGAATAAAATAAGATTGCATGAAGTCCTATACATCTCCGTGCAGAATAAGGGCCATGGAATGAAACAAAAAGGGGTTGACTTAGCTAGCAAATATACGTGGAGCCCACTTCCCTATCAACATGACTATCTTTTTGACCGGTTGACTGGGGCTTGACAGGAATGACAGATATTCTATATTCGTGAAGATGGAAAAGCAATGGGGGATATTTCATTTGATTCTGGTCCAAACTTCAAATATATATTCTAGCTGCATTATATTGGACATCTTCTCATGCATGGAAATGGATTAATGGAGTATAATTAAGCATGTCATACATTAAACCCCACATAGCATACATTCGACCATGATAAAATCTTATATCATAAAATATAATTTGTGATATATCAATTATTAATCAACTTTACAACAAGTTAGAGCATCCTTATCAATTAGGTTTTTAGCATAAATTTTTAGTTGCCAACTATGAGAGAATGAGGGAGACAAAAAAAAAAAAAAAAAAAAAAAAAATAGGACTTGAAAATTTTCTGCTTGCTCTTTCACCTGTTCTTTTTCCACAATTGACTGTTGTAAATCCTCCAGAGCACTTTCTTTAGGTGCAAAAGAGCGACGCAGTTCTTCAATATTATCTCGAAGCCTAGAAAAAAAAACAACTGTATTATTCCAGGTAGAGAATAAATAAAGATCATTGTAAGAAACCAATGTTATTTTTAAGAATTCATCTTATTTTTGGATATTTTGCAAAATGACAAGCACTGGAAATTTGATTTTGGGCGGGGTGGGAAGGGGGGACCTCGGACTCTCTGAGGGGAATGAGGATAAACCTATGACTTCTGCCTAAAGTCACAAGTAGATGCTGCTAGAATATAGGCTCAGATATCATAGTTTATTATTACCAAATGATGGGGAAGGAAAGAGAGAAACCGGAACAGAAAGAAAGCAATGTCCCCAATTCACAACTATCTTTCATCACTAGAAGATCAGGCTTCATTTTGTTCAGCGAACAGAAATTTTACACATTATGACACTTAGAACATCTCTTTTCTATTTACAGCAAACCATCCAACTTGGGTGAATAAACCTCAAATATATCTTCTACAAACCGCATGCACATGCAAGATGAAGATTTCTCCATAAATATAACCAAAAGAGGCCACAGAAACTGATGATAACTCACAGGCTGTGAAAATTATATCATGGCAAAAGCTGCAAGATATGGAAGCGACACAATTCCGAGTCCACCCTCCCACCCACACATCAGACAAACTTATCACTTAAAGGTGAACATAGTGTTTCAAGTTCTAAGGAGAAAGTACTTGTTGTTTGCACTTCGTAATTGCTGTCTCTCCATATCCATTGCTTTAAGCGCTTCCTGAGCTTGCTGTCGAGTCCGCTCAAGTTCTTGCTGCAATGCTGACAATTGTGAAGAAGCTTGCTCAGCTTTCTCATTGACATCACGAAACTGGGCCTCAATATCTTCTTTCTCCTAAAATGACAGTCTCCCAAGAAAAATTAAATTTAACACCAGTACACCACAGAAACTCTTCATCTGAATATGACAAACTAACAGAAGGTCATCAAAGAAGAGCAAGGACATAGAGCAAGTATGCCTACAGTACATTATAACCTCAGGTACTTGAGAAGATAGCTATTAGTGAATTATTGGCTTCATCTTAAGGCCTATTCAGAGAAGGTAGACAAAACTTTGCGCAATTTTACAATTATGCCCAAAACTTCTCATTTGTACAATTCTATCTGAAAATCATACTTTTGTATCATTTTTGCCCAAACTGAACAAGCTGTCAAAATTGGCTTTTTGGACCTGTGGGCATGGCTTTCTAGTTAACAATATTATGTGACATGACATGTTACCTCACCCACCTCAACTGAGCTAGGAAACTTAAGAGTTCAGAACCAAAAGTAAAATAATAATGAGATTGAAGATGCAATACTTTTGTAGTTTTGTTGGGGCAAGGTCTATAACTTTTCTTTTCTTTTTTTTTTTTCCCCAAAGCTTAGTTAGCTAGTTTAGTTGGGGTAAGATAAAATGTCATGTTATTTTAAAATGCCAACTAAACCACCAGATTACTAAGCTGGAAATGGCAATTGACTGCTAGCTCAATTTGGCTACCGTAAATAAAACAGTGAAAAATTCAGATGAAGTTGTATGGGTTAGAAGTTTTAACGAAATCATACATTTCAGCAAAAGTATTGACTATTTTTCATAATTATTCCTTGATTCAATGAAATGAATGATGATACACTGAAGGGTACCAATGTTTGGTATTCATCATTAGATCTCCTTCTTCTCTTCTCCTTACAGAAACACAACACCTTTTCCATAGGAAGTAAGGTTGGAGCATGTGGAACCTTAGAAAATTAGCCCTCTTGGGACTCTACCACTGTTTGGGATCACAGTGACAGATCTTCCATCCCAGCTTGTTTGAAGAATGTAATATTTATTTTACATTTATTATTTAGATTACATGACTTTAGTGACTAGGTGATTTGGGACAAAGCATAATAAGGACTATTCCTAATGGATAACAAGGAAATTTGCATGATTGTTAATTTCCTATTGTCATGACCAAGAACAAAGCACAAGAGGAGTTGTGAAAGCTGCATGTTTGGTGTTAGGTGGTCTAGTTGAAGGAGTACAAGAGGAAGACAGATGATGCCATGATGGTAGATAGAAGACTTCACAAGGAACAAAAGCTTTTATCTATTTGTTAATCTCTTGGGGGTGGGGTCAAGTTGAGGCAAGATAGATTTAACCATAATTTGTTATCCTTTCTTCTTTAGTTTTCATTTTCTATTTCATTTTTTGGCAAGATCTATATCTATAAGAAAAATAGAGATTCGTAGTTGTCAGTCTCCCAAAATGAAGCTATACCGCCTGATTAAGTAGCCAGAAATGGTGATTTCTACTGCTTAAGTTATAATAAAATTTTATTGTTACTTATCTCCAAAAAAGAAAATAACATTTTTTTTTTAAAAAGGGAAAGTAGATGTGTTTCTTTAACTAGGATAACTAAAAGATAAGGGAATTGGAAAAACATTCTATGCCAAAAAGAGAGAAACTACTAGCAAAAACAGTTGAAGCAAGGAAATGAATTGTGATCACACATTTTACCTTCTGAACCTCTTGAATACGCTGCTTTGCCCGCTTGTGAAGCCTGGTGAACTTAGAGTCAAGCTCAGAATACTTCTCATCACGATCTTTTATTTCTTCATCCATCTTCTGTTGGGCTACACAGAACAAAACATTAATGACTTAAGATCAGTAATACCACGTACAAACTAAAACTAAAATTAACATAAATTTGCAAAGCATTCTAATAATTTTTAAAGTTGATAATGCACTCAAGCAATCAGGAAAAGTATGTGATATTAAGACATGGGTCACAGGAGAACTTCACAACCTTCAGCAAGTTTATTTGAAAGCTCTTGGGCCTTTGTATCTGCTTCTAAGTACACAGTTTGGAGATGCTTGACAGCTTCTTCCGCAGCAAATCGGGTTTGTCTTTCCTCTAAAAGTTGTTTTTCCAAAGATTCCACCTTTTCATGAAACTCTCTGACATTACCATGTGATCCATCTTCATGCTCCTTCACACTATTTACATTGTTGACATGTTTCAAGCCCAAAACATGAGACTTCAAGTATTCATTCTGGAAATTAAGTTCCATAACCATTTGTAGATGATCATCATGGCTATCACTTGAAAATTGGTCACTACTATGCAACACATTCTCTTTAGCAAGACCTGAACCATTTTCATTATCTATAACACTGTGCTGATTCCCAACTGCCATATCATCGTCTATGTGAATGTGATTCTCTGCAGCACTGATGTTATCACCCTCCTCAGTTGACATTCTAGTCATCTAGTGTTTGAATTTCTCCAGTAGGGGACTATACTGCTTCACCCAGCAACTAACATAACACCAAAGAGAAAGTTAGTTAAATAGCTATGACAAAATGTGTAACACGTTAATGATTTTTCCAATCACCAATTCACTGTTTTGTATACAAAACCATTGCAAAGAAAGTGAAACATACCTATTTCAATAATTTATAAAGGTTGTTGAGATTTCCATCATGTTGCTAATGAAACTCATTAGTCATTAACTTATTGATGATGATGATGATGATGATGGTGATGATGATAGTAATAATCTAAGGAACCGGCAATCACTAAATCATCAATGCCATCCCTTGCAAGCATTAAAGCAACTAGTCATAACGACCTTCTTACAGCATTAGCTATGGCCCCTTGCCCTTTTATTTAGTTTCAGGAATGACACTTTATTTAGTTTTTTTTTTTTGAAGATCGGAAATGAAATTCCATTGCCTTGCATGTTTGCATAACACAATTTCATTGTTTTCCTCGTCAAAATACCTACAGTAGATAAAAACTTCTATTCTGAACTCGAACTCACTAAAAAGCCAGCAAACTAAACCTAATTCAGCTAATAAGCTCACGGTTTTTCAACTGAATTTAGATACACGTATCAATCATCGCTGGGATCAAATCCTACACTCGAACTCAAAACCGTTAACTCAATTTCGCTTGCTTCCACGTCGCTTTTTTGCACAAAATTTCAAATCAACTATCAACACTAACGAATCAAAAGCTTAACCAAATTACAGATTCCCAGATTCCGACTCCACCATGAGCTCGCGCCAAATGCTAAGTACTCATACAAAATCGTGATAATGCATGCGTATTCATGAAGATTAAGTGCACAAAAACAAAAAGAGACATCTACGCATTGGATTCAAACAATGACTGACCTTTGGAGAAAATTGAGGTGAAGCAGTGGAGGGATTGAAACTGCAGATCTGAATTGATGCTGGCAAGTTGCCAAAATAAGTAAAGAACAACAGATTTGAATTGGAACAATTTTTTATCTGAAATATCTTTTGGAATTATTATGAATTATTTAACTGATTGATCGCAGAAATTCCTGCGAATGTACGGAAGAAATGAAATGGTTAGCCGTGGTTTGTGTCTCGCACTCTCGCGCTTCCCGATCGACTCCTCCTCGCAGAGTCATTCGCACCTTCTCAAAAATTCAACCGAGTATTAGCTAAGGACAGTATTGTCATTTAATAATCTGAAAATTGTAGCATGTCATACATATTACATAAAAATCAAAACATTTATATTTTATGATAATTATATCTTTTTTTTTCAAGCATGATAATTATATCTAAACTTTTAAAACTCCATAAAAATAACTCAAATATCTTGATTATAGCCAATTATACTATATAGCCTTAAAAATAATTCAGTTTTCTTGATTTAAATATTAATTTTAGTTTCTATAATATTTTAACATGCATTTATATATGTAAAATATTTTTTTTAATTTGAGTTTTTAGTTGTATAAATTATATATTTTTAAATATATGATGTTATGCAATTTTTTAAATAATTTATATACAAACTCAAGATATTCAAATTAAATTAAATTTTTTATTGGATAGAAAATTATCATTATTACAAAAGATACATGTTTGATGTTAATTTGTCAAAGTTTAAAGGTTTTAATATAATTTTTATGCATAAGTGGGTATAATTATTAAAAACACAAAGATTTGAGTTTCTTTCACTAACTTTTAAAAGTTTAGATATAATTATCGCAAAATAAAAAGTAAAAAAAGGCTTTTTTCACTACTAAGACTATCACATACATGATTCATATATTTTGATAAATTGTGTCATAATTTTTTGATAAAATAAATATTAGTATATTTAAATACTTCTTCTTTAGTTTACGAGTCATATTTATTATTTATTAATCAAACTAACTTTTCTTTCATAGTTTCTTTATGGTATTTAAATTTAAATTTTATATTTTATGAACTTTTTACAAATTTTATATATTAACACTAAGTTAAATAATACAAAAATCGTATCATAAAAAAATATATACGATGTTTCATTAATGGACTAGACACACAAAATATGAAGTGTAACGACACATCTGTTACCATTTCAAACGGATTATAGAATTAAACCCGGTGATGTTTTGGTCTCTAAACAATGTTTAAAGTAGATAAGTCAGCTACTCTAATTAAGTAAACACTTACTAAACATTTAAGTAATTAAATATTTAAACTTGATACAAATAAATCTAATTAATTAAACATTTAATGGATGTTTATTGTAATTAATTATTGGAGTGTTAAATTGTTAAGTTGGAAAATGATTGAAAGAAGATTCTGAGTAGTGGTTAAGGTTTTTTTTTTTTTTTTTTTTTGCCTAATCAGGCAAACTCGATAAATCGATCAGGCGATTAGTCTGATTTCTTATCAGACTATTTTTTTCAGCCCTAACTTTATAATTTTCGGTCTTATCAGGTTAACCAGCATTGTTTTCGAAATATGATTGGTCCTCTAATTTTATGTTCAAAATTCAAAAGCTATTGAAGGTGGTAAATCACAAATTATCTCATTGGTCCTTATATTTTCATCCCTAGTTGTACATTATGTACACAAAGAGTCTCATATATTTTGATTCTTTTTATGAATTAATGTCTCCCAATGACTCACAATTTTATAATAAAGTTTAAACATTACACTTCTATTGGGACAGAACTTAAGGTGGCCAATCCAACCAAAGGCTAAGAGCCAATCAATCATTTTTGGTCAAGAGAGGCTGAGAGCACATGAATTCATGGAACCTCCTTCCAGAGATGGCATACTGAATCTCCTTCCAGGAACATCCCAAGAAAAAATAAAATAATCAATATATTGTATGTATCTATTCAAATTCTTGATCCCCACTTCTTGAAATTGAGCTATTATTGACTTCTGATCCATTCTTTGGCGGTGATAAAATAAAAAATAAAAATCTCCATCTATAAATTACAAAGAGAATCTGGCAGAGAAGCCATGGAGAAAATGGAAGAAACAGCCTGCAAATCAGAATCCCCAGAAATCTGTCTGAGGCCAATGGAGCTCTCGGACCTGGATGATTTCATGGAGTGGGCAACAGATGACAGGGTGAGCCGTTTCTGTAAGTGGGACACCTACACTTGTAGAGACCAAGCAGTGGACTATATAAACAACTATGCAATCCCACACACATGGCTGAGAGTGATTTGCCTTGAAAACAGGGCGATTGGGGCAATCACTGTGACCCCAAGGTCTGGGAGCGACAGTTGCAGAGGCGAGCTTGGCTATGTGTTGACTCACAAGTACTGGGGCAAAGGGATCGCAACAAGGGCAGTGAAGATGGTGGCCTCTGCAATCTTCTCAGAGTGGCCTCACATGGAGAGGCTTGAGGCTTTTGTGGATGTGGATAACAAAGGCTCCCAGAGGGTATTGGAGAAATCTGGGTTTTTGAGAGAAGGGGTTTTGAGAAAGCACCATATCCTTAAAGGGAGATCTAGAGATTTTGTGATTTACAGCCTCCTCTCCTCAGATTCCCCTTCTCTAGGATAGTCTCATTGATTCATGTTATTGGGTGCAGAGAAAATATTTTCTTGTGCACCATAGTCTGATCTTCTTTGTTGTTTGTGTGGGCAGTATTGGAGCCCATGGAGATTGATGGGTATGGCAGGCAGAATTCAGAAACAGGGCTTCAATGTGATTGTGTTCTTGATGAAATAAAAGTGTATATTTAGTTACCATTGCTACTTTGTAAGTTGAAGAATCATTGTAAAAATTCTTTGTAATTTTTTGACATATACACAATGTTTGTTAATGATGACCTTTGAATTTAAAAATGTCAAGAATAATTGTTTCTTACGCCCTTAAAAGTTCACCTAAATCTTCAGAGAACCTTATCACTGGACAAGAAACTATAGATGAACATATCTCTAATCCCACCCTTGTTGAACACATAGGGTTTGTTTGGCAACCAGCGGATAGCGGATTGTATTAACCATTAATGAATAGCGGATTGCTTTAACGGGTTTGATCAGCGAGTTATATTAGCGGTTACTAAAAAGATGTTTGGTAAAATTAGATGTTTAGATTAGCGATTAACAAGTAAAATGACCAAATGGGTATACATATAATGATGATGATTTTGCGGTATAAGTATTACATTTTACATTGACCCGACCCGTCTTACAAACAATGATCCATGAGACGGTCACACAAATTTTTGTCTTTTGGGATGGATGACGTCGGAGAATAGAAGATGTGGTATGCACAAATGATCTATTATTTATAGGTAAAATGCTTGTAGGTATTCAGGATTATATTCCTTAGTAGGTTTTTGTCCCGTACAATAATTTATTTGACAAATAATCATAATTTTAACATATTATTATAAATTTCTTAGATAAAATGATGATATTCCTTACCAAAATTTCTCAGACAAAACAATATATTGTGTACCACTCTTAAATATCCTCACATTACTTCTATCATTTCCATAACTCATTCTACTTAATCTCACATCCCATTAGTCATTGCATTTCGTTCATATGATATGAGGAGAAATCAATGGGTGCTTCTCTTTTGATTTTTCTATCCAAAACTGAAAATGATTCCTTCTTTGCCTGTATGCATGGACAATATATTAGATCAGAGGGGATGAAGGGTATTCAGTTAGATTAAGGTGGCCTTGAAGTTTGTTGTCGTGAAAATGGAATCGAAGCCAATTACGGCAAGGCTGGGCTCCTCCATTAATGGTCAGCTTCAAGCTGCGCGTGAGAGCAAGAAGAGCCCTTGGCATCCAATTTTGACTTTTTACAAGAGTTGACTAAGCATTTATTTTTTATAATTAATTTTAGAAAGAAATTTAAGGTGTGAACACTATTTGTAGTTTTTTTTTTTTTTTTTTTTTGTTTTGGTATTAGATATAATTATATATGTTATATAGGTTGTATAAAATAGTATCCATATTTGTATTGACAATACGTAATATAATTATATACATCACACACTATTGTATCTAATATAAAAAAAAAAAAATTTAGTGTCCATTAATACTTTAGAAATATCTATAATATATATTAATTGAGATAGTCATTTCTTTTTGTCTTCTTTCTTGATTGGTTATTTTATATTGAGTATTTTATTATTATGTAAATATTCGGTAGTAAATTATTTGTGGTAAGGTATACAAGAAACAAGACCTATAGTTTCCGGCGAAAATCAAATATATGGGAGTCATTTTCCTAAAAAAAAGCCTTATTTTCTCATGTCAATGAAAAATGATTTCTGCTAACTTATTTTTCAGACACATCCAAACTCTGAAAATTCAGAAAATTTATTTTCAAAAATCACTCCTTTTTTTTTTTTTTTTTTTTTTTTTTTTAAGGTTTTTAAACACACCCTAAATTCTTCATCAACCAAACAAGGTAACAAAATATTTTTTTTTTTTTCAATTTGAGGAATAATATCCTAAATTATCCTAAATTTGGTGGAAATCATTTTCCTCCAAAAAAGCCTTATTTTTTCAAATCAATGAAAAATGATTTTCGTTGACTTGATATTTCAAACACATTTAAACATTAGAAACTTGAAAAATGATTTTTAGATTTTTAAATACACCCTAAATTCTTCATCAACCAAATAAGGTAAAAAAAAAATACTTTTTAAATTTGAGGAAATAATTCTCCTAAAAAATTATTTTATTGTGAACCAAACATGCCAATAATGTCCTCACTACATGCAGTGTTTGGGTTGTGATATGACAATAATGTCCTCTGTGGAGTAGTGTTTCTTAACGACCTCCCTAAGTTGGGGACAAGGACTCAAAAACTATTTTGGCCTAAAGAAGGGACTAAATGTAAAGTTAGCCCTTGATTAATTAATTTATAGAGCTGCGTCAAATGTGAATTATTTATATTCTCCTTTCAAATCCACCACGCAGACCTTTCATGGCGAATCACTGAAAAGCTGAACCTCCGAAAGCCCCAAACTGAATCCGAAACCTGCTTCAATGGCTCGAAGATCTTTCCCAATCCTCAAGCAGCTCCTCCAGAGATCAACCGAAAATCCGCAGCCTTTCTTATGCCGATCCGTGACCTACATGCCCCGACCCGGTGACGGCACGCCGCGCCCCGTAACCCTAATCCCCGGCGATGGAGTCGGGCCTCTGGTGACCAACGCCGTTGAGCAGGTGATGGACGCGATGCACGCGCCGGTCTACTTCGAGCGCTACGAAGTCCACGGAGATATGAAGAGCGTGCCTCCGGAAGTGATCAAGTCGATCCAGAAGAACAAGGTGTGTCTCAAAGGCGGCCTCCATACTCCGGTCGGTGGAGGCGTCAGTTCTCTAAACGTCCAGCTGAGGAAGGAGCTTGATTTGTTCGCTTCCTTGGTCAATTGCTTCAACTTGCCAGGGCTGCCGACTCGGCATGATAACGTGGATATCGTGGTGATCAGGGAGAACACTGAAGGAGAGTACTCAGGACTCGAGCATGAGGTGGTTCCTGGTGTCGTCGAAAGCCTTAAGGTAAGGAATTTCATTTCAATTGTAAATTTTGCTACTAAAATACATTGGTTTACCATTATATAGTTTGATCTCGTTCATGTGCTTGTGAAATAACTTTTATTAGATAGAGATTTCTATAAATTCTGATAATTTAGGCAATTCAATGTCTTTGTTGCCAATTTATTCTAAAAACGTGCATATTCACACCACTGATTGTTTTTAATTTGAAAGGTTATTATAGGGTAGTGATCATTGATGATTATTATTGCTTGAGTTTATGTTGCTCTGTTGTCTATGTTCCTTTCTCTAGCACAATATTTTAGACATGTTTGATGAAACTAACCCCTTCAACCGATGAAACTATTAATTTGTATGTAAAGATGACTTTGTACAATAAAGTATTATGCTCTTAATGTAGGATGTTGGAAAATTTTATATCCCTAATCCGTGTCTCATGTGCAATACTGAATCAACATCCTAAGCTTGTTTTTGCCTTGGTGATGCATTGTACTGTTGCCTGTTGGAAGTCTTTAATCTACTATTTGTTGCAAGAAGAAATAATCAACCTTTACAAACTTTTGGGCACAATGATTTGTAGATCTTAAATTTCCTTTTTAATTTTGACTTTTCTCATACACAATGGTTTAAAAGCACTTTCCTTTCCTCATATTTGATGAACTTAAGATTGAGTAATATTTTCACAACACATTTTTCCCCAGGTGATAACAAAATTCTGTTCAGAGCGCATTGCCAAGTATGCATTTGAGTATGCTTATCTAAACAACAGAAAGACGGTGACAGCCGTGCACAAAGCCAACATTATGAAGCTTGCAGATGGTCTGTTTTTGGAATCATGTAGAGAAGTTTCCAAGAAGTATCCTGGAATTCAATACAATGAAATTATTGTGGATAACTGCTGTATGCAACTTGTCTCAAAGCCAGAACAATTTGATGTAATGGTAAGAAGCAAATCCTGCCTGCACAGGGCTACTCCCTGTTATCGTTGGAGTATTTGACTACTCTTTCAGCAGTTTAGTCATAAATGGCTGCCTAAATGTGTTTTGAATTGCTCCATATTGTGTCTCTTGCCATAAAAAGCAATATATATACCTTTTTCTTGAGATGGTGAAGCCCCCTTGCATCATGGTTTAATGGCACTGTGTATTTTCAAAGGTTCTGAAGTTTAAACTCTCTCTCTAGTAGTTATGAAATACGGAGTAATTTTTATGCTTAATACTGCTTTGCCCAGTGCTCTAAGTATTCCGCAGGAGAATGTGGCTATTGCTTGTTGAACCTACTTAATGAAAGTGCTATACTTAAAATGCACTGTTCTTCTAGCATATAACTTGCAAAATTGTAGTATCTCTATGTTATCAGTGCTTATATTACTGGTAAATGTTAGATGCATGGTCATCATCATCAAGTGCTCTGTTTCCCCACCAGTCCCGATTTCCTGTTTCTTTTTGTTTGGGAAACTTTGTAGCTTATGTGATTTGCTCTTTGTAGGTGACTCCCAATCTTTATGGAAATCTGGTTGCAAATACAGCTGCTGGTATAGCTGGTGGCACGGGAGTTATGCCTGGAGGTAGGTTTCATTTTCTACTATGCTTGTTTTGATGAATGGATGGATATCTTTCAAGCTTCAAAAAATTTATATACATATAGATACAGAATTACAGACACAGTAACATTTATATTTATTAATGTGTATGTATGTGTGCATCTTCTAAATTTTGTGTAAACTAAGCAATTTTTGCTTTGTGGTGACAATTTGCTTCAACATTAGCATCATGAAAAATGTTACTCTATACTAAAATTGCATTTGGTGTATCATTTTGATGAATGACAGTGAAAGATGATAAGATTATATTTTATGTTGGGCATTTGAATAATACTTTTTCAAACAAATTTAGTAGAATCATTTTCTTGTGACTGGTACCCATTAAGAAGCATCTTAGATTGGTATTCCCTTAACATGTTTGGCAATGTTCAAGGCTATGACCTGAATTAAACTTTAAATCCTAATTTCCTACTCATTTACCACTATCGTATGTATGTTTCATCACTAGGATCTGTCCTTTGGAAAGGAGCAACCATTCAAGCACTTCCCCCAAATTATAGAAGGGAAAAATAGAATATACGTTGCATTTCTTAACCATGGAATAACAAGTTTGGCAGTTGGTGGGCGGGATAAGAATAGTGTTTATTCAAGAATTGAAGTTGAATAAATTGCATCAAATGTAAATAGATCATAATGTGATGTTCATTTTAGACTATGGTGCAGAACATCAAATTGGAGAAACTAGAATAATGAGGCCGTGACATAAGACAGTGACCTAATAACTTTAGGATTTCTAGCTTGATTTTGGCAACCATTCCAAACTGAATTCTAGTATATTCTAACATTTCTTACAATCTTCCGCTAAATGTCACTAATGTTCATGGCATCTGTTGGATGATATCAGATTATTAGAAAACAGTTGAAGGCTCTGTCGAATATAACTGGTTATATATATATATAGGGTTATGCTCCAATTGAAAATCCCTCCCCCTGTGAGAACCTGCGAACTTGTGCATGAATGCACACAAGCTAATATTCTAGGCACGCAATCTACCCTGGAGTAGTTTTTGTGCATCCGTGTAGTAGATTGTGTGCATTCATGTTGGTTCTCACGTTCTCACCTAAGGGGTGGTTCTCATTTGATCATTAATATATATATATATGTATATGTGTGTGTGTGTTCAATGTTTCTTGTACCCTTTTTCCCCTTTAAACAACATCCTGGAAAGAGTTACAGGCTTTGTGCAAAAATTGTTCTACAACTATTTGTTCAATGCTGGAAAACTATGTTCTGAACTTGTCAAAGCTAAAGCTCTGATCTATTACACTGCTTTTACAAATGAGAAACTGACTTGTTTTTTTCCCCTACAGGCAATGTTGGGGCTGATACTGCTGTTTTCGAGCAAGGTGCTTCAGCGGGAAATGTTGGCAACCCAAACCTGGTTGAGCAGAAAAGAGCAAATCCAGTGGCAGTTCTCCTCTCATCAGCGATGATGCTGAGACATCTCCAGTTTCCATCATTTGCTGATCGGTTAGAAACTGCAGTGAAACGTGTTATAGCTGAAGGCAAGTACAGGACAAAGGACCTAGGAGGAGAAAGTACCACCCAAGAAGTTGTGGATGCGGTTATAGATGCGCTTGACTAATTGTCATTGCTGCTAGTCTGCAGAATTCATTATTGAGATCAAGTTCAGATTCAGCTGCCCAATTTTTCTGCATAATAAGTTTGATTACACTCTGTTTGCCTTCTCCCAATGTTTTTTTTTTCTTTGGTTTCCACCAACTGCTTACATATTCCTTTGGTGTTTTAGATTAATAATTCACAAGAGTTAAGAATGCTCTGTTATAATATACATTCTTACAGTTTTGCGATTTAACTCATTGTGAATGTAATTTACACTGAGGCAAGTGTAATTCAAGGGATCTTATCCTTTTCACAACAATCTTCTTGAATTATAGTACAGCTTTGATAGACTATGGCAATTTTAACCTTATGAAAAATTGTATTTCTCTGTTCTTAATTATTTGGCATTTTTAATTGGTCTGTTAATTATAAATGGGATAAAGATTTGCAAAAGCAAACAGACACTATAATGAGTACCAAATCTTATAATATAGTACAAAAGTCTCCAACCAAAACATAATCATTGTGAAATGGTTAAAAATAAAAAAGAAATATGCTATTGGATGCCATATTATTCACTTGCAACTGCAGGGTTTTGAGTAAGATTGAGGCCAAGTATGAAACCATACTTTACAAAACCACAATACATATAATCGCCAATCTTGATTCCAGTTGAGACAAGTGTAAAATCATGTTCATGATAGTGAGCAACTGGGTTACCTTCCATATCAACAACGAAAATCCCTCCGTTCTTCTCCAAGTTTGGCCTCACTCCATACTTTTCCATCACTCCCAAAATCTTCCTCAATAATGGGTACCTCTGTATAAGCTCAAAGGCGTATGTGTATTCCTATAAAATAAAATAATGTAAAAGATTATAAAGTATTTCTAACAATCTTGAATAAATGAAACTATGATTTTAAACTTAGAATTGAGTAATATCCTTTACCATGCCTATTCCAATCCAAAACAAGCCTTCACCATCGTAACGAATATTGTCTGGCATCCCTGGCAAATTCTCAATAAAAACTTCCATAGATCCCTTCTTTTCACCCTTGAGGTAGTACTTTTTACACCTCCTCCTACAATTCAATCCCTTCAAATATATCTCTAAGACTCTAAAATAACTTGAATCATTTGAATTATGACAACATGCTATATATCAATACTAAACACTCAAACCTTTAATTCATGAATCATGATATGATGATGCGAGAAAATGCAAAAAAACTTACATTATAGTTTCACAAAAAATGACAAAGCTCTGGTCTGGATTGACAGCAACACCATTAGCAAAGAACAAACCATTGACCAACACTTTGGTCTGTTTAGTGTGTGGATCATAGCTTAAAAGTCTGCCATGGGGTCTTCCTTCCAAAAAATCCCAAATAAAATCCTCCATTCTGTATTTCCAGGATGCATCTGTGAAATACAACATACCATCCTCTGCAACGTCTACGGCATCCGTCAATTTGAACTTTACGCCATCCGCCTCGTCCGTCACCAGCTGCACTTTGCCGTCAGACGTTACATTTAGTAATCCCTACAAAATATATATACACGGTGAGACGAGTTCGATCAATATGAAAATGTAATATGTTAGAAAATAATGTAATACTAATTATTAATAAATTGTTTGCTATTTAAAAGGGGAAAAAATATAATACTTTTAAATCAAAATGTAATATTTAGGGGTTGAATGATTAATTATGAGAAAAAAATGTTATACTAATCATGGATAAATTAATTGATTGTTACTCATAAGATAAAATGTAATGTTTATGAAGAAAAAAATACTTTTGAAAAAAATATATAATACTTTTAAATCAAAATATAATAGTATGAGTTGAAAAGTTACTTATGAGGAAAATTGTAACCCTTATAAAAAACTTGAGCCATCTCAAGATGTGTCTCCTATATAAAGAGTAGAATTGAAGCAAAATTTTAATAAAAGTAGATAATATATTATTACACAGAAAAGTCATCAAAAAGTTGTGATAGTTTATATTGTAGCAAGCATTTTACTGTTGTAAAAGTTTATTTGTGATTTTTTTATATTAAAATTGTGATATTTATATATAATGTGTTATATATGATAATAATTATTTAATTTGATAAATTAATGATACAAAATATGTTTTTTAATTCAATTATGAAAAATATTTTAAAAGAAAATTTACTTTTTATATTGATGGCGATATATGACATTTTATTAGAAAAAGTTTTGGCCTAAGCAGGTGACAGAGAAGAATGGTGGCTCAAGAAGTTGGAGGGGGTGTAAAAGGAAGCAAAATATTAATTAACAAAAAAAAATGTTCAAATCCAGGACCTCTAACACAACAACAACACAAGTATTAACCACCCAATGCACTCAAGATATCACATACAAAAATGTAGGGTGCTATATTTAGTCATGCGAAGATCGTTGGCATCCAAATAGTAAGAGACACTTGTGTCGTTGCTAATAATGAAGACTAGCCATAGTATATTTGTTAACCATCCAAAATGCTCCCTACACTATAAATAAACACCCTTATCCCCTCTAAGCTAACCCATCCATGATTACAATATTATTATTTGGCCCATAACTACTATTTTTCTACCTCGAAAGTCGTAACCATCATATATGAACTATTTAGTCTATGCAATTTAGACGAAAAAGAATTTAATTTATGAATATCATATTAATAAAGATGATATAAATAAAATTTATTCCAACAATTTCATATTTTATAATAAATAAGTAATAAATATTCTTTTTGAAAGGATAATAAATATTTTTAATAACAGGAATATACTGAAAGTAGAAAACATTAACTCACTATTTCAGCATCGGCTACGATGACTTCACCGTGAAGTCCATGAGCGAGTCCGAGCGGCCTGCCACCGGTGTTAACCCAGTCCTCCACAGCCGAGTCAGCAGGCGACAACTCGTTCACGGTGACTCGCTTGACCCACCCGTCCGCACACCCGGTGTATATCACACCCGTCTTGGGGTCGTAAGCTAGATCCTCCGGCCCCGACAGCCGACCAACTCCTATCTTCTCGGAACCTTGGTGCATGCGGGCGTTACGCTTGGGGGCCACCGCCGGGCTCCCCTGAGTCAACTCGCCAGCGGGGTACGGGACCGGGTCGAACGAGTCGAGCTGGTATACGATGATGACTCCTAAAATCACAGGCACCAGAAAAGAAGCAAAGGTCCACAGATGACGACTCATGTTTTTCCCCAGGATCTTGTATTGACTTCTTCGCTTCAGTAGGCTATAAAATGGGGCAACTCACTCGATTTATTCAAAGTATATCTACTCTAATACATTATATTTTAGTGACGCAAGTTGGATAGGGAGGGCTGAAATTGTCGTCTCTTTGGTAGAGTATTATAAACCAGTTTTTTTTTTTTTTTTTTTGGAAAAGATAAACTAGTTCTATTACATGAAATTCTCAATCTTTACTCATTCACTTTTATTCTTTGATGTTGCAAATGATGATAAATGGATTCCATAAAAAATGTTAACAAGGAGTAAAAATAAAGGTAGAATTTGAGAGTAATTCAACTAATAATTTTTAATATAAGCAAAAACTTGTATGTCTCACGAATTTGATATTTGATTAATGAAATTAAAGATCCGACTCACTAATTAAAAATCCAACCTGTCTTATGAATTAAGACTCGTTAAATGGTCTCACATAAGTGTTATCATTCAATAGAAACAATGAAGTACGTACATAGGCTTGTAAAATATATGAATTTGGCCTACCCAATTGTTTAATTTATTTGCATGGGGTTTACCTATATATTTAATTAGGAAAATAGTGGCCTGGTAGGTGTACTACTAAGTGTTCAATTTTAATACTATAGTCATTTTGTTAAATTTGGAACAAAATCAGTAATCAAAATATATTTATGGTCAAATTGAAAGTCGATGAAAAAAATTAGTAACGGTCAATAGTCAAAGGGTCATTTATGGTTCAATTGAAAGTCAATGATAAAATGGGTAAATATTAATAGTTAAGTGACTATTCATGAAATTAACTCTTTAATTTTTTATTACGCAATTTAAATGTTCATTTATTTTTAGCATGATCAAATGTTTCCTTTACCTGTCAACTAGGATTACATTGAGACTAATTTTTTTCTTATCAGGTAAGACTTAAAAGATAATAAAACACTCTCTTATGAGTTTTAATGTTTAGTTCCATCAAATTCACACCACATGAAAATTTTAAAGTTTATCTATCCCTAAATTGTTATGTGTTAAAAAATACTATGGATCATTTTTCTTTCTTCATATTCTATTTACTATGTTTTTGTAAATTAATTTATACTATCAAGAATAAAATTAATGCACTTGTAAATAAAAAGAAATGTTATGAATTTAATTCTTGTCAATCACCTTTCAACCGAGTCCGTCTCATAGATATTTTCAGTGCTATTTACTTTTCTTCAGCCAAAAAAAATACTAATTAAATAAAGTTTCAATCATTTAGGACTCAATCCTGACGCATTCAATATCAATAGCAATAGATTAAGATGGTTTTTGACTTTTTGTTTCTCTATATGATAATAAGTTTTCAAAAAAAAATAAAAATAAAAATTCATTGGCGCAATCCAGGGCAGCTGTACTGAAGTAGACTATTCTTCAACCGTTAAACATTAGACTTAATTCTAATTAGGGCTAACGTTAAATAGGTTTTTTTTTTTTTTTTTTTTTTTTTTTTTAGCACTTCTAACTCTGTTATAATATAGTATCTCAACTTACTGAAACACAAAGAGTCAACAGATACCTCCACTGAGGCTCGAACCACTCTCATCATTCATATGGGAGTGTAAACCAAGACACCGGGTTACTTTTTTTTTTTTTGAAAGCAAACCAATAGTGGTATATTAAATCAAAGCTGAAATAGCGTTAGGAGGGATAGAATCTCAATACAGAAACTCAGACTGTGAAAAAGCCAAAGAGGCAAGTGCATGGGCACCTAAATTAGCTGTTCTTGGTACCCAACTAATAGAACAATGTGTAAAAGACGACATAATAGCCCTGGAGGCTTCAATAGAAAATGCAATGTAAGAAAAAAACTCGTTGTGATCCGCTATAAGCCATCGTTGAAGATTTGCACAATCAGACACCGGGTTACTTAAATAGCCTTTTTAATTATTACTCCTATAAAAAAGTATAATTAAACGATCAAACTATATAAAATTTTAAATAGACACTTGACCTTGATAAAAGTGTAATGAGACCCATTTTACTTGTTTGACTTCAAAGTTTCTTGCTGCATGGACACCTCCTACCCCGATATTATTCATATTTTGGATGCCACGTAATATAATAGTAGTAGTACGTAGAAGTGGGAGAATAATGCTCAAATAGACTATCCAATTATACATAAAAATATAATTGTGCAATCCAAAAAAAAGAAAGAAAGATTGCAATTGGGCTATTAAACAATACAAAATTATGTAATTAAATCAAAATTGACATGTTCATAGTAGCAGCAGGAGGAGGAATAATACTCAAATAGGTCATCGAACTATACATGAAAATACAACTGTGCCATCCGAATTTAAAAAAAAAAAACTGCAATAGATCATAATTGAACAATTCAAAATCTTATAAATAAATAAAAATTTACATGTTTATCTGGTTACCTGGTTACTGCCTATTAAAAATGATTATTTTAAATTTATTTTAATAATTTTAATTAAATAAAATAAAATAAAAACTCACCCCCTCCCTTGTCTTCGTTTCCTCTGGCTGGAGACAAAGACAGGGAGAGAGGTGGGGTTTTTATTTCTTTATTATTTTTTTCTTTTTCAAAAAAGAATTAAATTTAATTTTATTTAAAATTATTAAAATATTTTTTTTTTTTAAAAAATTTTAATGTGGTGATTGTCATGTTAGCCGTAATTGGAGAAATATGTCATTTTTTTTTAAATTTAAATGCACGATTTTAGAATGTTTAAAAACTCTCAATTGTAATTTTTAAAGTCGGATGACTCGATTATATTTTTGCGTGTAGTTCGGTGGCTTATTTGAGCATTATTATTATAATTGGCAAAAACTTGTGTGAGACCGTCTCACCATGAGACGGGTCGAGTCAAGATGCAAATGTAATACTTATATGCAAAAATGTCGTACTTATATGTTCAAATGTAATACTACTCAGGAATAAAAATTTTGTTACTTATAAGGATAAATGTAATACTTTTAAGGGAAAATACAATACTTTTACATTTTGATTTAAAAGTATTACATTTTTTCACAAAAGTATTATATTTGCCCTTATAAGTAAGTGACACTTGTCAACATTACTTATTATGAGAAATGTATTACTTTTTCTCTAATAAGTAACAAAAATTTTATTATTGATTAGTGTTATATTTGAGCATATAAGTATGAGATTTGCACATATAATTATGACATTTGCATGGTGCTTTGACCCGACCCGACCCGTCTCACGAATAAGGATCCGTGAGACGGTCTCACACAAGTGTGACCCATTATAATTATTATTATTAAATTTTAATTTTTGATGATAAGAAGGGATATATAAATCCACTTGGGAAGGAGTTCATATTAGGAAAGTGATCATCAAGAATATTAAGGTATAAAAAGAAGTTGTTGAAGGCTCCTTTTTCTTTTTGAATACTACTAACTCTATTACAATGCAGTATCTGTTCAAAAGAGTCAGTATTGCCTCTACTGAGGCAACTACTTTCTCAACCTATTGAAGCACAAGAGTCAGTATTGACTCCACACCTCCCTGTTCATAACTACTTTCTCAACCTAAACCTATTGATGTACAAGAGTCAATATTGTCTCCACTGAGGCTCGAACCCACCACCTCTCGTATAAAGGGAAAGGTTTGATGCTACTGGACCACAAGGTCCTTGACTGTTGAAGGCTTCTTTAAAGTTCGACACCCCATAGCTCTATCAATGAGACAAATGGATAATAACTGATGAAGAGGAGAAGACAAATGGATAATAACTGCAAGGAGACCTTTTGGTGGAAAGGTTGGCTTTACACGCATAGGGAAACAATCCTTATCCTATTATGTTAGCGCAAAATAATTAAGGATTGTGGCAGCGTAATGTAGATTCAAATTCAACAGCTACCACTTGCTTGAGCGAAAGAATCAAAAGCTTTCAAACTACATCTAGTGTTGTAAGCTAAAAGTAACAATCAATATTCTTAAAGTGATTTAATTTCGGGGGATGTTACTTGTTTTTAGTTACAGTACAGTTTTAAATTTAGTCTTAGACTATTATTTTTGTCATTTAGCATTCTAGACTATCATATTTTGGACAATTTCAGTCCTTTCGATGACTTTTTCGGTGAAACTTTATTTAGGTAAGGGTATATTTTCGTCTCTTTAATTTTTTTAAAAAAATTATTTTTTCAAAGAGTTAATTCCATCAGAGGTCCCTTGTCTTTGGTGGCAATTTTAAATTTAGTCCCGGACAATCGTCTTTGCCTTTTAATAGCACATACTATTATATTTTGGACACTTTTGATCCTTCCAATGATTTTTCCGGTGAAACTTAATGTAGGGAAGGGTATTTTCCGATGATAAAGAAGTGGCTTATTTCTTCTTCTTCTTCTTCTTCTTCTTTTTTTTTTTTTTTTTTTTTTTTTTTTTTTT
>NC_044918.1:4522228-4541480 GCF_003576645.1 Ipomoea triloba
TTTTTTTTTTTTTTTTTTTTTTTTTTTTTTTTTTTTTTTTTTTTTTTTTTTTTTTTTTTCCATCTACAACTACAGTAGATGATTCACAGAATCATGGACTAAAATGATAGCGATTAAACTGAAGCCGACTAGGTGTCGACATCATGAGCTTATCAACTGCGTTGCAAAATGATTTCCTTGCACTCAGAGGTCGACCCCACGTACTCGATATCACAATTGACCGATGACGATGTGCGGCCGGATTGAAAGTGATGAAGACAAGAGCCGAGTGAATGAGATGGTGCAGTCCACGATTGAAGAGACAAAAAAAAAAAAATTGGAGAGATGAAAATGCCCTTGCCTAGATTGTTTGAAACTAAATTTAGAATTGACACCAAAGATAAGGGACATCTACTGGAATTAACTCATTGGAAAAATAAAAATAAAAATTAATTAAAGAGTCGAAAATACACTTGCCTTAAATAGGATTTCACCGAAAAAGTAATCTAAATGACAAGTGTCCAAAATATGATAGTTTATAGTGTCAAGTGGCAAAAATGTTAATTTGGAACTAAATTTGGAATTTCCAAAAAAAAAAAAAAACAAACAAACAAGAGATCTATGCTGAAATCAACTCTTTTTAAAGTTCAACCCCAAACTCAAACCATCTTTTTCTTTGAACGGTGTTGGAAGATCATCTTAGCAAAGATACTTGATGATTGACCCTTGGCGAAAATTGATGAGACAGTGAAGATTGGTTTATGAAAGTTGTGACGACTTTGATCTAATGACTATCAAAGGAGAAAACAAGCAAGTAACATTGTGGTGTGAAAGGCTTTAGTCACATGTATTCATATAATCTGAATACATAGTGAAGTCACTCCTTAGGTTGATGAGAAGGGTGTAGTAGAAAATTATCCTAACCATTATTAATCTTTCTTTCTACATTACTTTAAGGGTGCGTTTGGTTCGCACATAGGAATCGAAATCGGAATGTGTATCAAATACTTGATAATAGTAATGGGTTTTGGTGAAAGTATTTAACATGTTTGGTAATTGGGTGGAATGAGAATGATTATTAATAGTTGAGGAAGAAAGGAGGAAGGGAAATGAAACTCTTATTTAATAAGGGTATGTGTTTTGTCATTAATGGGATATTCCAAACTCATAGTAGCATTCACAAAACCTATTAACCAAACACAAACAATCACTTTCATACTCATTCCTTATACCTAAACCCACCAACCAAACACACCCTAAGTTTTTTATATTTGTCTATCAATCTATACTATACATACACATCCCATATTTGAAATCGGTCAAACCAAGCTACACTCAAAACTTGACAAGTCAAAGACTTCTATCACAAAACTCACAACACTTATTATTATTATTATTATTCTTATTCTTAAAATTCTATTCAACTATCTGCCTAAACTTTTAATTGTTCACTACCAACAACGATTGCTTTTATTAGATTACATACATAAATTTTGTTCTATGCACATAACTAGTAATGAGGATATTTGTTAACTATTTTATTTTGTTACTAGCTAGATGTTCTTTTCTTTTCTTTTCTTTTCTTTTATTTTTTTAAAAAATTATAAATATAATGTATCAATATAAGTTATCAAATATTTGTAAGGATATATTTAATTTATAATTTTTTTAATGACTACTTTTGTAAACTTTCTAATATGAAAAAGTTTTTAAAAAGTCAATAAAATTAGTCTATAAATATAACAGTTTAGAGAGATTTTATTAAAGTCATTAAAAAATTCATTGCTTTAAAAAGTTTTAAAGGTAGATATAAGTCTTGATTGATTACACCCAGACTAACAGGAAATACTATACAAGAAAACATGGAAAGTGGGGGTTTTTGCAGAAGTACAGTCATTGGTATTTATTGTTCATCCACATGCAATTGCAGGGTTTTGAGTTAGATTGAGCCTAAGTATGAAACCATGCATGACAAAACCGCAGTACATATAATCACCAATCTTAATTCCAGTTGAGACCAGTGAAAAATTGTGTTCATAGTAGTGAGCAACTGGATTGCCTTCCAAATCAACAACAAAAACCCCTCCATTCTTCTCCATCTTTGGCCTCCCTACATACTTCCCTATCATTCCCATAATCTTCCTCATGAATGGATACTTTTGTGCAAGCTCCCAACCATATGTGTATTCCTATGTAAATTGTATATTTAGACCAAAAATCATTTATAACAATCTTGGAATAACTCAATAATGCAATCCAGAATAAGCCTAAAACTGTGTAATATAATGTCCTTACCGTAGATAATGCAATCCAGAATAAGCCTTCTCCATCATAACGAATGTTGTCTGGCATTCCTGGTAAATTCTCAATAAAAACATCCACAAACCCCTTCTTTTCACCCTTGATGTACAACCTCTTACACCTCCTCCTACAATAATCAAAATATCCCCAAATTACTTGAATTGCGAGACTATATATATGTTGAGCATATAATATATAAACATACATAAATGTAGAATAATCCAATTATCAGTTTAAGCTTTTAGTAGAAATGGAACACATGCTTCAATTTTTATATTAGAGCCAACATAACCCCATGCACGCCAACGGTCAAGATCAGAAATTATGATCCACCTGTTGTTTGAAACTCGTCAAAAGTAATCGGCTCACACACGTAAAAGAGTAATATGAAACTAAGTAACCCATATGCATGCAAGATGTGAGCAGATGTATAAATAATATAATACTTACATTGTGGTTTCACAAAAAATAACAGAGCCCTGGTCTGGAAAAACAACAACGCCATTAGCAAAGAACAAATCTTTGAGCAGCACTTTGGTTTGCTTATTGTCTGGATTATAGCTTAAAAGTCTGCCGTGAGGTCTCCCTTCACAAGCATCCCAAAAAACATCATTAAGTCCGTATTTCCATGACGCATCTGTGAAGTATAGCACACCATCCTCTGCAATGTCGACAGCATCCGTTAGTTTGAACTTAACGCCGTCCGCCTCGTCCGTCAGCACTTGCACTTCGCCGTCAGAGGTAACGTTTAGTAATCCCTATAGAAAAAATGTAATAATATTAGAAAAACTTATTAACCTTCTTAATTTAAACTAATCAACTCTCTAACCTCTGTTTTAATAGAGTTATATTTTATTTTAATAAAAGTGTAATAATATAAAGGAAAGTAAAATATGTGGTTTACCACATCAGCATCGGCTACGATGACTTCACCGTGAAGTCCATGAGCGAGTCCCAGCGGCCTGCCACCCGTGTTAACCCAGTCCTCCACCGCCGAGTCAGCAGCCGACGACTCGTTCACCGTGACTCGCTTGATCCACCCATCCATACACCCCGTGTATATCACACCCGTCTTGGGGTCGTACGCTATGTCCTCCGGCCCCGACAGCCGCCCAACTCCTATTTTCTCGGAGCCATGCAGCAAACGGCCGTTACGCTTCGGGGCAACCGCCGGCCTCCCCTGAGTCAACTCGTGAACGGGGTACGGGGCCGGGTCGAACGAGTCGAGCTGGTATATGATGACGCCTAAAATCACTGGCACCATAAAAGCAAAGGGCCACAGACGACCACTCATGTTTGTTTGCAGGATCTTGTCTTGATTGCTTCAATTCACTCGGGCATAAAATGGGTCAACTCAGTGAATTTATTTAAACTATGTCTACTCTAGTCTAGCATATCTTATACTCCGTAGTCAATTAAATTGGATATAGAAAGCTGAAATGGTTGTCTTTTTCGTAGAATAGTTTAAACGTAAGTATGTAGGGCCAGAGCCTTCTGCATGTGTGAAGACTTAGGCTCCCCACTTGTCTAATTTTTATGCATGGTTTAATGACTTCAGTCAGAGGATTGTACACCTTTCCAGCTCAATAGTATACGAATTCTACTGCACATACTCTCAAATTTTACTTCATGATATGATGAGTGTTGATAGATTTTTTTTATGTGGCTTGGACCTTGTAAAGATGTCTACCACCATGTTTGGTAAATGATTGTATTGGGTTAGGGGTGTAACTAGTTGATAACATTAGATGATTGTAGAAAAGTATTTTGTAAATTAGTTGTTAGTTTGATATATAGCTGTTTGGTATAATTTCTTTTCTCAAAAAACTAATTGAAAAATTATTTTGAGTAACTTTTTAAATTTTAGCATTTTGGAGTTACAAAAAGTTGATTATCCTAACACTTATTAAGTCAAATAGCTCATAGTGGTCAAATAAACTAACATATGAACACGAATAGTTCATCAAAAGTGAACTCTGTTCTTTAACACCCCTACTTGGATCTCCAAATTTTAAGACTAAGCATTTGCACCCTTATGAGAACCAACTACTCTGTTCTTTATACTAGGCTTCCGCAATTCTTTCAACGGCTTCAACTGTTTTGAACCAGATAGTGAACTAGACCTTTAAGTCAACCAATCATCGGCTCTTTTTGGCGATGAACTGGAACCTGCTATACCAGGAATTGTTTTACCTACAAAAACCTCTGAACTAATGCTTTGTTCCAGAAACTTAACAATCCGGAGAAAATATTCTATCTTTTCTTAATTTTGTTGAAAAAAACATTTTATTAAAAAAAATTATTGATTAGTATTTAATTAATCGATCGCATGTCAAAAAGAAAATGTAGCAAGTAAAGTTTCAAGTTTCAAGCTTGTGGGACTCAATCCTGACGCATTCAGTATCTGCAATAGCTGATTAAGATAGTTTCTCTTTATCATTGGATTGTTAAGTGATGAAGTGACCCCAGTCAAGCCAAGAAGAAGAAGAACATTTTTGTATTTTCCCTTTATAGTCTGTTATATTTGTTACAACGGACTGACTACTGCCTACTGTGTGTATAAAGGCATTAGCTGTCTTCTTCTTCTGTTTTCAAGTCAAGCATTGTAAACTCTTCACCACTGTCTAAATGCACAAACACTTTCTCCTATCTTCTTCTTCAAGAGCTTAAGTAAAGCTCTTCCAACATGGTATCAGAGCGGAGAAGTTATGCCGCAGCGGTCATTGCTGATGAAGTAGCTGGTGGAGGAAGTTCAACCAGAGATCCAACTCCAATGAATCGAAACTCAGAAAACCAGAACTTTGTTCCGCGAAATGATGAATTCGACGATCCGTTCTATCTTCACATTACCAAGAATCCGAATCTGATTCTCGTCTCTCCACCTTTGTCTGAGAACAATTATGCTTCCTGGAGCAGGTCGATGCAGATAGCTTTGGAGGTGAAAAAAAAATTTGGATTCGTCAGTGGAGCCATCCAAAGACCAAGCGAAAACGATCCTACGTATGCCGTACGGAAGAGATGCAATAGGATCGTCTCTTCATGGATCCTGAAATCTCTCAATTCCACGATTGCGGAGACCGTCCTATACTTTGAGAAGGCATTAGATATCTGGAACGCTCTTAAGAAAAGATACTCACAGGCTGATCCACACAGGATTGCACAATTACAGAATGAGATCTTCAGAAATATACAAGGTAATATGACTATCAACGAATATTTTACAAAGTGCAATGCGTTGTGGGAACAATTGAATGCTATGAGACCTATTCCTGAGTGTGAGTGTGTTCCTAGATGCTCATGTACTCTTATGAGCAAAATACAAAAGGAAAGAGAGGATGATCAAGTGATTAGGTTTTTGGAAGGATTAAATGAGTTTGAAACTATCAAATCTGGAGTGCTAGTTATGGATCCAGTTCCTGATGTGGAGAAGGTCCTGAATATGGCCTTGAAGTTAGAAAGAAAGCTGAATGGTACTGTCAACAGGAACAATGAGGTAATTCAGTCTAATTCTGTGCAAAACACTCAGATACAGTATGTTGATGAACAAAGTCTTGTAGCAGTTTCTACTTCAAACAACAGGAAGAAGTTTAATAATAATGGAGGGAGAAATGTTCCTAAATGTACCTATTGTGGCATGGTGGGACATACTATAGAAAAATGCTACAAGAAGCACAGATTTCCCCTCGGCTGGGTAGCTGGTTACAAATCTAGAAACAAGCAAAATCAAGACAGTCAGCAAATGTCAAATACTCATGTGAACCAAATTGGTGATACAGGATTGTCTGCTGATCAGTTTAAGAGGCTAGTGTCCTTATTGCAAAACCAGAACCAGACCAACCAGACTTCCACTAATGCAGCTGTCACAATGACCAGCTCTGGAATCAGGCCAGACTTCAAGGAATTCTCAGAAAGCCACAATGAAGGCAGGTTAAATTCTAAACACTCCCATATTAATGTTGTTTTGAACTCTCCTACTGTCTGGATTTTTGACTCAGGAGCAACAGATCACATTACTTGCTCCTTAGAATATTTTGAGAAATACCATAAGATTCAAGGCATATATGTTAAACTACTAAATGGAGAAACTGTGGAAGTAACATACATAGGGAAAATCAGATTGCATCCTAATATTTTGCTGGAGAATGTGTTGTACATACCCTCTTTTACATTTAATATCATATCTGCTAGCAAATTGGCAAGAGAGGCATGTTGCAAGATTGTTTTGGATGCTGACTGTTGCAATATTCAGGCTCCCTATGGGATGATAGCTGGTTTTGCTAAGGAAAAGGATGGGCTGTATCTGCTGGTTCATCCACCTGTTAAGAAGAGAATTGTTGGCAGTAATGTTGTTTCTGATATTCAATGTAATAATTTGTCCCTAGCTTTGTGGCATAATAGACTAGGGCATTATCCCATGGATAAGATACACTCTCTGAATGGAATAAAAAATACCTCTTCTCACAAAATTTCTGGTTATGTCTGTGATACATGTCATTATGCTAAACATAGAAGATCTGTTTTCCCTGTTAGCACCTCTAGAGCTGAAAAATGCTTTGATTTAGTTCACATGGATGTTTGGGGCTCTTTTGCTGTTGCCTCTTTAAAAGGAGAGCATTATTTCTTGACAATTGTTGATGACCATAGCAAGTTTACATGGTTACATCTGTTGAAAAAAAAATCAGAGGTCAAGACCTTGTTTCAGAATTTCTATCAATATGCTTTTACTCAATTTTCGGCGAACATAAAAATAGTAAGAACAGACAATGGGACTGAGTTCTTCATGACTGATTTTTTCAATGAAAAGGGAATTGTGCACCAGAGGTCATGTGTTAATACTCCTCAACAGAATGGCATTGCTGAGAGAAAGCATCAACACATCTTAAATGTGGCTAGAGCACTTAGATTCCAATCTAGACTATCAATGAGATTCTGGGGCCATTGTGTTTTATATGCCTCATACCTCATTAACAGGCTGCCTAGTCCTATTATCAATGGAAAGACTCCATTTGAAATGTTATTTGGCAAGAGTGTAGACTATCAACAACTAAGGGCATTTGGGTGCCTATGTTTTGGTGCCACTGCTTCACAAGGGAGAAACAAGATGCAACCAAGAGCCAGAAAATGTGTTTTTTTGGGGGTCCCTGCAAATGTAAAAGGGTATATTCTATGTGATATTACTGACAAAAGTATCTTTGTTTCTAGGGATGTGCAATTTTATGAGATGGAATATCCTTTCAAGGAAACTTCAAAGGAAAAATCTGAACCAGTGCAGATAGAGAGATTTAATCCTTCACTCCCACTGATTCCCATTGACATTAAGGAAGGAAGTAGATCATTTGAAATTCCAACAAGGAATAACAGTCCTAATGGTGTTGATCAAAGCAGTGATAATGAGGAGGTCAGTAGATCATTTGAGATTCCAACAAGGAATAACAGTCCTAATGTTGTTGATCAAAGCAGTGATAATGAGGAGGTCAATCCAAATAGTGGAAATGAGGTAACCACTGAACTGAATGATGATGCAAATAACAGTGCTGAAACATGTTTACCAAAAGAGGCTGCTCAGACACAGCCTAGGAGATCTGTGAGACTGAAAAATGCTCCCACCAGACTACAAGACTATTATTGTCAATCCATGATGAGAAATCAGTCAAATGCCAGGACATCCCCTCATTCACTGAGTAAAGTCATATCTTATGATCATCTGCCTCATGATCATAAGGTGTGTGCATCAACTATTTCTTCATCACATGAGCCTCAGTCATATAATGAATCAGTGAAGGATATGTCATGGAGAAAAGCAATGCAGGCTGAAATAGAAGCTTTGATTGAAAATAATACATGGACTTTGACAGAATTACCAGCAGGAAAGACTCCCATTGGATGTAAATGGGTATACAAGGTCAAACATAAGGCAGATGGTTCTATTGAAAGATACAAGGCTAAGTTGGTAGCCAAAGGATATACTCAACAATTGGGAGTGGATTACATAGAAACATTTTCACCTGTGGCTAGGATGACTACAATAAGAACTTTTTTGGCCCTAGCTGTGGCAATGAGATGGGATATTCAGCAGTTAGACATTAATAATGCCTTCCTACATGGAGATCTAGAGGAAGAAGTTTACATGGTTTTGCCTCCTGGATTTCATACTGATAAGCCTAAGCAAGTTTGTAGATTATTGAGGTCTCTATATGGGCTGAAGCAGGCTAGCAGACAATGGAATGCAAAATTGACAAAAACTTTGCAGGATAATGGCTTTTTACAGTCCAAAGCAGACCCCTCCTTGTTCACTAAAGCATCAGCAAATTCATTCACTGCCCTACTTGTCTATGTAGATGATATCCTAGTAGCAGGTAATGATCCTAATCAAATCTGTCAGCTCAAACAGTTTTTGGATAGGTCCTTCAAGATAAATGATCTTGGACATCTAAACTATTTTCTAGGAATTGAGGCATTTAGAACTCCTGGTGGTCTCAACCTATGCCAAAGAAAATACACCTTGGAGATTCTAGAGGAAAATGGATTTTTAGAAGCAAAGCCTGCAAAAACACCTGCCATCACAGGACAGAAACTCAATACCTCAGAAGGACACCTACTTGACAATCCTGAAATATACAGAAGACTAGTGGGTAAACTTCTATATCTGACTAACACCAGGCCAGATATTTCCTATGCTGTCCAGCATCTGACTAACACCAGGCCAGATATTTCCTATGCTGTCCAGCAACTAAGTAACACCAGGCCAGATATTTCCTATGCTGTCCAGCAACTAAGTCAGTTTGTGGACAAGCCAAGAAATACTCACCTCACTGCTGCTCACAGAGTACTTAGATACCTGAAAGGTTCTCCTGGAAAGGGTCTATTCTACTCTTCAAGTTCCAATCTCAAATTGCAGGGTTTTTCAGACTCTGATTGGGCTACCTGTACAGAAACAAGGAAGTCTGTCACTGGTTATTGCATTTATTTTGGGAATTCTTTGATTTCATGGAAACATGCCACTGTATCAAGATCATCATCCGAAGCTGAATACAGGGCATTAGCCTCCACAGTATGTGAGATCCAATGGCTTACATACCTCCTCACTGATTTGAATGTGAAAATGGACAGCCCAACTGTGCTGTTTTGTGACAACCAATTTGCCATTGCCATAGGAGAAAATCATGTTTTCCATGAGCGTACCAAGCACATTGAGATAGATTGCCATGTGGTCAAGCAGAAGGTTCATGAAGGTGTGATAAAGTTGCTGTCAGTTTCCTCACAAAAGCAGCTTGCAGATGGATTCACTAAAGCTTTGCCAAAGCTTGCATTTGATAACTTTCATTCTAAGCTAGGCCTTCACGATGTTCATGCTCCAGCTTACGGGGGGTGATGAAGTGACCCCAGTCAAGCTAAGAAGAAGAAGGACATTTTTGTATTTTCCCTTTATAGTCTGTTATATTTGTTACAACGGACTGACTACTGCCTACTGTGTGTATAAAGGCATTAGCTGTCTTCTTCTTCTGTTTTCAAGTCAAGCATTGTAAACTCTTCACCACTGTCTAAATGCACAAACACTTTCTCCTATCTTCTTCTTCAAGAGCTTAAGTAAAGCTCTTCCAACATTAAGGTAGTTTCTCTCTTTATCATTGGATTTCAGTATCTGTTCTTTCTCTCTTTATGATAAATTCAAGGAATTCATTGGAGCAATTGTATCGTCTACACCTAAACAAATACTCCGTAGAAGACAAGTACATAGTGAAGTGGACAACTTTTCGGGGAGATGACAGAAATATGAATGCATGGTATTCTATTGACAAAATTGTGAAGTTATCTAATAACTAACAAAAATGTAAAAAATTCAGTTGCCAAATGCGTTCTTTTTCAAAATTGGTCAAACACAAAACGCAAGTGGGACTTGCGTTTGAAAAACGCACGCAAGTGGGTTAAATATTTTTAATTTTAATTTTTTTTTTTAGTCTCCGGTAGGTCGCCGGAGAAGCCAGTGATGGTTGCTGGCTTCTCCAGCGAAGGAGAAGGGTTCTCCTTCGGTGGAGAAGCCAGCAACCATCGCTGGATAAGCAGCGACCAAACTGGTCGTTGCTTCTCCTTCGCTGGAGAAGCCAGCAACCATCGCTGGCTTCTCCTTCGAGCCGGCGACCATAAGATCGCCGGAGACCAAAAAAAATAAAAATTAAAAAAATTTAATGCAAGTGGGACTTGCGTTTTGTGTTTGACCAATTCTGACAAAGAACGCATTTGAAAACTAAGTTTTTTACATTTTTGTCAATTATTATATTCGTTCATAATTTTGTCAATAGAATGCTATTCATTTATATTTCTGTCATTTCCCCCAACTCTTCACCTTAATTTTTTTTTTTTATAGGAAATCTTCACCTTAATTCTAATTTTGATGTCTACTATTATATATATATATATATATATATATATTCCTATGTTTAACTTTCGGATTTAAAATTAGCTAAATTTAGTATCCAATTATTGAAAATATGTTATATTTAATATTTTTTATTTATGAAAAAAATCAACCGTTATTACCAAAGTGACTAAGAAAGACAATAAACAATTCTTATAAGTCAATATCTTATGGACTTGTGGTCTACTAGCATCCGGTTGCACCCCATATGGAAGGGATGGCTCGAGCCTCAGTGGACTAAATACTACCTAAATTGTATTGATGATTAACAACTTTGTAGTACATTCTAATGTCGTGATCGAACACTTGAACTCGAGTTTCCTACATTTGAATATATCATTTAGGATTATACCATTTATATATATGCTTTGTTAATTGTTGCCTCCTCCTCCTCTTCTGTGATCTTTCTCTGCCTTCTTTAGCATCTGCAAGCACTCCATTTATTTGAGTCCTGGAAGAAGCTAGTATCTGTGAATCTGTGATCTTTGTTCTGTCAAGTGTCACTAATTAACTCATTATGTAATTTACACTCAGACAACTTATCATTATGTAATTGACCATAATCCTCTTGAAGTATACAACTTACAACTTTGATAGAATATCCAACTGTTGCAGTTGTGGCAACATTAACTCAGCCAGCCAGCCAAGAGTGTAATACAAAAGGATTTGATCCTTTTAAAATTTAAACTAATTAAGAAGAAACATGGAAAGTGGGGGTTTTAATTTGCAGAATTGAAGTCATTGGCATTATTTCTTGTTCATCCACTTGCAATTGCAGGGTTTTGAGTGAGATTGAGCCTAAGTATGAAACCATTCACAACAAAACCACAGTACATATAATCGCCAATCTTGATCCCAGTTGAGAGGAGTGTAAAATCATTTTCGTAGTAGTGAGCAACTGGATTGCCTTCCAAATCAACAACAAAAACCCCTCCATTCTTCTCCATGTTTGGCCTCCCTACATACTTCTCCATCACTGCCAAAATCTTCCTCACCAATGGGTACTTTTGTGCAAGCTCCCAAGAATATGTATATTCCTATGTAAATTTAGAGATCAGATCAAAAATCATTTCTAACAACCTTCGAATAACTCAATATAATAATTCACATACATGATCAAACTATAGATATATGTGCATGATCTTTTAGCTAGCTTATATTACAACTGTGTAACATAATGCCCTTACTGTAGCTAATGCAATCCAGAATAGGCCTTCTCCATCGTAACGAATGTTGTCTGGCATTCCTGGTAAATTCTCAATAAAAACATCTACAGATCCCTTCTTTTCACCCTTGAGGTAGAACCTCTTACACCTCCTCCTACAATTCATTAATCCAATCAAAATATTCCAAAATTAATTACTTGAGCATATATAAACATAAATATGCCGTCCAACTTTTGACATATGGAACATATGCTTCAATTTGGTATCGTATCAGCTCTAAGCCTCTAACGCCAGGTAAGAGGTCATGAAAAAGTAATTGAGACACACACGTGAGGAGAAATACTTACAATGCGGTTTCACAAAAAATGACAAAGCTCTGGTCTGGAAAGACAGCAACACCATTAGCAAAGAACAAATCCTTAACCAACACTTTGGTCTGTTTAGTATGTGGATCATAGCTTAAAAGTCTGCCATGGGGTCTTCCATCAAACAAATCCCAAATAAAATCGTGTAGTTTGTATTTCCATGACGCATCTGTGAAATACAACAAACCATCCTCTGCAACGTCAACGGCATCCGTAAGTTTGAACTTTACGCCGTCCGCCTCGTCTGTCAGCAGTTGCACTTTGCCGTCCGAGGTAACATTTAGTAATCCCTGTCGGATCGAAATTTTAGAATATCCATTTTGGTCTTTTTCCTTGTAAAACAAAATTTACATGTTTTATCTCTCTGTTAGCCTCATTCCCTTAAGTTGGAATTGGAACATTTTTATCATTTATTTTAATGCAATTTAAATTGGAAACATTTGAATCTTTCATTCTAACTAGTATGACAAACGAAAGAATTATTCTTATTGTACACACTTTAATTAATATATAATAACATTTTAACAATAAAAATTGGAAAAAATATCACAATTGTAAAATGTTTAATTGTACACTTTTTAAGTCTAGTGATGCAATTACACAAAAGCAATAAGTTTAAAATACAAACATTTAAAATTTTGTACCAACAAACCTAATTTTAAAGAATTTGTGCTTCAAATTAAGTGGAACACAGGAAATTGATATAATACATACCTACCCTCTGGACCTAGTTATAATTATTATAAGGTAACACTTCATTTGTCCCATTTTAAATGTCATATTTACTATTCATGAGTCAATCTAATTTTTAATATTTAAAAATTTTATTTTTCTTGTTAAATAGTACTCCGTATTATTAATGTAATTTTTAAATATATAAATTTTATATATTAATAATAAACTTAATATTATAAAATATTGAATAAAAAATAACTTCAAGGCTAATTAAATGAATGAAGACTCATAAAATGGGATAAAGCAATAATTTATTTCAATAAAACGATAATAATAGAAGGGTAAAATATGTGGGCTCACTATATCAGCATCGGCTACGATGACTTCACCGTGAAGTCCATGAGCGAGTCCGAGCGGCCTGCCACCGGTGTTAACCCAGTCCTCCACCGCCGAGTCAGCAGGCGACGACTCGTTCACCGTGACTCGCTTGACCCACCCATCCACACACCCCGTGTATATCACACCCGTCTTGGGGTCGTACGCTATGTCCTCCGGCCCCGACAGCCGCCCAACTCCTATCTTCTCGGAACCATGAAGCAAACGGCCGTTACGCTTCGGGGCCACCACCGGGCTCCCCTGAGTCAACTCGTGAGCGGGGTACGGGGCCGGATCGAACGAGTCGAGCTGGTATATGACGACTCCTAAAATCACTGGCACCAGAAAAGCGAATGGCCACAAACGGTTCATGTTTGAACGCAGAATCTTATCTTTATTTTGTCACTCCACTCGGGCAAAAAGAAGGGCCAACTCAGTGAATTTACTCAAACTATATCTCCTCTATATATTCTCACATAAGTTGTACAAAGAAAGCTGTAATGGTTGTCTTTTTCGTAGGTAGAAAATAGTATAAACGTAAATATGAAGGACCAGTAAGTTACGCTATCCACCTGTCTAATTTTTCTTTCTCAACTTATTGAAGCACAAGAGTCAGTATTGACCCCACTAAGGCTCGAACCCACCACTTCTCATATATAAAGGAAAAGGTTTAATGCCACTGGACTACAAGATCCTTAGCACCTGTCTAATTTTTCTGCATGGTTTAATGATCGATCGACTTAAGTCAGGATTGTACACCTTATAATAGTATTTTTATTTTTTTTCTATGACAGAGAAAAGAGGGAATGATGGGGAGGTAAGAACAGAAAGGAGAGAGATGAAAACAATACATTTGCAGTGAAATAGTATTTTTGTGGACCTTACAAAAGTTAAAAAATTCTTTCGCTTTATGTAATATTTTTATATTTTGATTTAAAAATATTATATTTTTACACAAAATGCAATACTTTTTTTTAAATAACAAATATTTTATTCATTATTAATATAATACTAAATTTTTCAGTACAAGTATTATAATTTTATATTAATCCGACCCGTCTCATCATTGAGGAGTCACTATATATATACACATTGTTGCAAAAATCTCCGCCTAGGCGCTCCTAGACCGAGGCGAATTGCTCTCTAGGCGTCCGCCTAGCGCCTAACTCGGCCGACTGAGCCGAATTTGGCCGAGTTAACTCGTCCAACTCGGCAGAGTTAGCCGAGTTAACTCGAGCGAGTCAGCCTTGTTTATTTTATTATTATATTTATATATATTTAAAATTATTTATTTATATAAGTGAAAGAAGTAAGATATATATAATATAATATAATATATGACATACACCCACACACATAAATTAATTTTTTGTTTTTATAGGTCACCGCCTAGAACAACCTAGGTACCGCCTAGACCGCTTAGGTGCTAGGCGCTAGTCTATCGCCCGATTAGTGCCTAGCGCCTACTGCAACCATGTATATACATACACACACATAGAGAGAGAGAGAGAGTAAGGATCATACGAGGACTTGTTTCTAAGATAAAATTAAGAATCAATTTCAGTTTTACATACCGCACATTTATGATGACATTTAAAAAAAAAAAACTTAACTTAGGTGATCTTATGTTCGACGAATTAATTCTAAGCCACAATCCACAAGAGTGTTTGTAGATATTGGTTACAAGTCACACAATCGGCTCACCATCAAATATTAGTTTTCATGTGCGCACAAGAGAACCAATAATCAATTCACACCTTTATAAGGAAACCAATAACCAATTCAGATCTTTTAGCATTGCTGCCTCTAGTAATCATGATCTTTAAGTCATGCGATAACTCAACTACACTAAGTTCCAAGCGATTTGGTAAACGTCATTCAATAGTTTTTTAAAATGATTTTGTAAACGTCAGCTTTAGCGATTTGGTAAATCAGCCAAAAATAAAAAATGGGTGGATGTCTGTTATTATCCAAATAAGGCTCAGGTGAAGTTTCAAACTTGTGGGACTCAATCTGATTCAAAATTCTGCAATAGCTGATTAAGATAGTTTGTCTCTTTATGATAAGTTCGAGGAATTCATTGACACAATTGTAACTTTGATGTCTACACTATTATGCTACCTTTTTCTATATATGTTTACTTAAAATCGGATTTAAAATTAGGTACGAGATTCGCGCAGATCACAATTGTAGTTATTTTTCCCTATTAAACAACATCCTGGGAAATTGGGTTTTGCAAATTAAACATCATTTTGTATTTATTTCTTGTTCATCCACTTGCAACTGCAGAATATTGATTTAGATTGAGGCTGAGTATGAACCCAGACTCTACATTACCACAGTACATATGATCACCAATTTTGATTCCAGTTGAGACGAGTGTCAAATCAGGATCATAATAGTGAGCAACTGGATTGCCTTCCAAATCCACAACGAAAACCCCTCCATTCTTCTCCAGATGTGGCCGCCCTATGTACTTATCCATCACTACCATAATCTTTCTCAGGAATGGGTACTTCTGTGCAAGCTCCCAAGCGTACGTGTACTCCTATGAATAATGAAGAGATTATATATATACATATATGTTCTGAGCATAACTCAATGGTCAAAAGGTTGAGTGTAGGCCAATGTAACAACTGAACAAATATGAATCATTAATGGGGAGGATCTCAACTTTGGAATGAAAAACAAGCACTCAGATCCTTCCTCACTGAGACACATCCTGCAATTTACCATCTCTCACAATCCTCAGCTAGGGGGTGAGGGACCCTCAAATTTATAGTTTAAACTTATGTAGATATTATATCAAATTATATATGAACTTTAACCTAGTATTGCGAATGTAATATATATACTTACTGTGACTAATCCAATCCAGAATAGACCCTCTCCATTGTAACGGATGTTGTCTGGTGATCCTGGCAAATCCTCAATAAAAGCTTCCACGGAGCCTTTCCTTTCACCCTTTATGTAAAACTTTTTACACCTCCTCCTACAATTCAATCCAATCAAAATATCCCAAAAATGACTTGAATTGAGCAAGCTTGAGCATAAATATTGTTTAAAAAATATATATAAAAAATTTATGAATTTGTATGCTAATAACACGCTTGGTTTATGAAATATCAGAAATAAATAAATTTTTTTTTACTTACAATGGAGTTTCACAAAAAATGACAGAGCTCTGGTCTGGAAAGACAGCAACGCCATTAGCAAAGAACAAGTCTTTGAGCAGCACTTTGGTTTGCTTAGTGTTTGGATTATAGCTTAAAAGTCTCCCGTGGGGTCTCCCTTCACAAGCATCCCAAAAGAAATCTTTGAGTCTGTATTTCCACGACGCATCTGTGAAATACAACATACCATCCTCTGCAACATCTACGGCATCCGTTAGTTTGAACTTTACGCCCTCCGCCTCGTCCGTTAACAGTTGCACTTTGCCGTCCGAGGTTACGTTCAATAATCCCTGTCACAATTTTTCTTTAATTGGTATGTAGTGTCCGATTAAAGATCCACGATGCAAAGTCCATCCTAAATCATGATTAGAATTGTTAACCAATTTAACATAAACAAGCAGAAATTGTTTCTGTTCGTTTAAGTTCCGTTGGCTAACACCCTACCCATAGCCATATATAATTTGCCAATAATAATACAAAGGAAAATGTGTGGCTCACTATGTCAGCATCGGCTACGATGACTTCACCGTGAAGTCCATGAGCGAGTCCGAGCGGCCTGCCACCGGTGTTAACCCAGTCCTCCACCGCCGAGTCAGCACACGACGACTCGTTCACCGTGACTCGCTTGATCCACCCATCCATACACCCCGTGTATATCACACCTGTCTTGGGGTCGTACGCTATGTCCTCCGGCCCCGACAGCCGCCCAACTCCTATCTTCTCGGAACCATGAAGCAAACGGCCGTTACGCTTCGGGGCCACCGCCGCCCTCCCCTGAGTCAACTCGTGAACGGGGTACGGGGCCGGGTCGAACGAGTCGAGCTGGTATATGACGACTCCTAAAATCACTGGCACCACAAAAGCAAAGGGCCACAGACCACTCATGATTGTTCGCAGGATCGATTTCTTCACTTCACTCGGGCATAAAATGGGTCAACTCAGTGAATGTACTCAAACTATATCTATAATCTAATGTAGTATATTGGACTCACGTAGGGTTGGATCTCGAGGGCAGATCCGAATGATGTCTTCTTCATAGAAAGATGGAGTATTTTAATAATTTGTTATAATTCAATATATTTATCATTATTATGCAATTTAAATATTATTGATCAGTCAATTATTATTGTATTAACTAATTATAATTTTAATCTTTTGGGGCTCATTAGATTTTGAACGTTAAGCTTGAGAGCCTCTTATTACTACTTCTAGCTTACAAGTTTTTAAATATTTATATACTAGTGCATACAATAAAGTTAAATTCATATATCTTTACAATATGTAGTTTGGTTGAGCAGTTGAGCTTCTCAACTTAATCTTTTGGGTCTTATTCAATACTGAAAATCAACAAAAACTATTAAGATATTATGTTAGAAGAATTGTTCCAATTAAGATGTCATATTTTCATGAGAGTACATTGTATCTCTAGTTTGATGTCATCAAGATTTTATTTTTTTGGGTACTTTGAAAAGAACTCTAACGGAGGAGTATATCACTTGGCCATTTGAGATATGGGCTCTTGATGTGTCAAACCTAAGCAGCTCTCTCATACCATTCAAAGGTTGATCCAAAAGTAAAGTGTACGATGTTAGGAAATGGAGAAATGCTTAGAGCAATCTTATCAGTATGGGGATTTTTGAAGTTTTTGGCCGTTCAAGTAGGAGAGATGCCTGTGGTGCAAAAAAGTTTGCGAGACGTGGTGCATATGGGCGTGGCAGTTTGCGAGATGTCTGTTTACACGTCTTTTTCTTCAAAGTTGGGGTCATAAAAGTTTTAAACTTGCATATAAAAGAATGAAAATAAGGGTCAAATAGGCCACTAAATTGCACACAAAACTACAATTAAGCCACTGAACTTAAAAAAAACTACAATTAGGTCCCTAAACCAATCAACACAATGCAATTTTTTCAATTTTCCAGTTATATAGGTTCTCAAACGGTTATATTGCCAGTTGGCTGCCATGTGTTATTTTTAATTACTTTTTTTTTTCACACCACAAACCCAACAATATTCTCGTTGCTACTTTTTTGTTTGCCACCAAAGACGACAGACTCTCATCAAATCCCGACGATGAAGAGAGATGGGTAGGTGAGCGACGTACAATACCGGAGAATTATCTTGTGACAGAAAATTACTGGTATCTGAGCAACGTCGCCTAAGAATCCCCCACCTCCGTGCTAGGTTTATTCAGTCCAATTTTGGGTTCATTGGGAATAACTCGTTGGGTAACAATATTGATGGGGGGAAGTACTAAGACTCGGAACCTAATAATCGGAAGAAAGAAGGGGACGATCGATGAGGAAGACATGGGATTCATGAGGAAGACATGGGATTCATGTGGAGGGGGGGGGGGGGCTTTAAGGATCTGATAGAGCCGGGAGGCAGCCTACTGAGGGCTGGCTGGCGATGGGTCGGACGGTCGCAGACTGTTTTGTTGAGGTTATTCAGTGGACTGTTTTGTTGAGGTTATTCAGTGGACTGCTTTGTGGAACACATTCATGCTATTGAAACAATTAATTACCATGGAGAGGAAGACGGCTTAAGAAAATCAACGGAAGAAAGGTGGTCGGTCAGGCGGTTTGACCGACCAAGGAACCGAAGTCGGATCAGGAGTAGTCATGACCATGGTTCGGTTCGAACAGGACAGTTCGAATTGAACTGTGCACTGTGCAAACCAAACCGGAACCTTTAAGGTTCCAGTTAAGGTTCCTGTGATTTCGGAACTGGAACTGTACGGTTTCTACTGCTTCTTAGGCATCTAATGAAACAATGCATATGGTGATTGAGTTCCCGCCCCCCCCC
>NC_044918.1:4541604-4632352 GCF_003576645.1 Ipomoea triloba
CCCCCCCCCCCCCCACACATGCCAATTTAAATCATTTAGCACCTAAAGTTACTGCCAACTTCAAATCATATCTAATTGTTCATATTTATTGGAGTGTTTTGATTACCCTTCCACACGACTAGTCCTCGTTGTAATACACAACTGCAAATTGTTTGATTACATGTGAATATGGATTCTAATGAAGGGTATCCAGAGCCGTTTGTGCTGGAAATGATTGCATAATATATGGAATTTCACTAGTACAGTTTTGACAAAAAAATTGAACTACTAGCAACTATTGTTTAAAAAAGAGACACTAAAGAAATATGGTGGCATACTTGTAATTTTTAAAATAATATTTAAAAACTGTTGTACCATCACAACAGGTGCTAAAGTGTAATTTAAAAAAGATGGCCACTTAGTGACCGTTGTAAACAAAACAGCCGCTAAAGCTTATAAATACCCGCCTATTGCCTTAGAAGATTGCAAAAAGAAGAACTCAGACTTCTCTCGCCTCCTCCCAAACACGATCTCTTCTTGATATCTCCAAAAACCCTAAACTTCTATCGCCTCCTCCCAAATATGGCGTTTGGACTCCTCTCTCTCTAGTTGACGAAGGCGGTGTATCTCCAGGGATTGACGACTACGGCGGCTTGGACTCCTCTCTCTCGTCGACGACAACGGTGGCGTGAGCGGCGGCGTAACATCGGTGACGGCACTGCTACCTTCCTCAGGTACGTCTAACAGACTAACACCACTTTCCCCCTGTTTTGGTCTTGCCATTCTCTTCTTGGTGAATCTTGGCGAAGTATTAAAGATTTTGGTAAATCTTCCAATTAAATAAACTGAACGGGATTCCCGTTCATATACCACAAGACTTCAGTTTATTTAATTGAATCACGCGTCGTAAACATATACCACAAGACTTCTTTGGAAGATTTTTTTTTTTTTTTAAATTGTTTTGATTTTGAATAAGGAGTTAATAAGAATAATGATATACTCCAGGTCTGCATATCATTTCCCCTCTGGTTAGGTGAATTTGAATTTTCTGCACTCTAGAAACCTTTATTTCTCATACTTCAGTGAACTTTTCAATATTACTGCCTTTTCTTTATCATGCTTGTTTACTATTACTAAATGCCTTTACTTCTAAATATTTTGTAGCTTGCAAAAAAAAAAAAAACCATCCTTGGATAGACAATTTGATATTAACAATGTCAAGAGGGTATGTGTCTACATCATATTAGGTGTTAATTGTTTTGAATTCTATTATGTTCTTACTTTTTGGTGGCTATGTGACTGTTTACTTGTTTCCAGATTGTGTTGGAAGCAGATGGGTATCAACCTTACCTCATTTCTCCAGAGAAGGGGTTAAGGTCTTTAATAAAAGGTGTTCTCAAGCTTGCAAAAGAGCCTTCTTGTCTTTGTGTGGATGAGATACATTATATTTTCAGCATGACTCATATTTAATGTTTGTCTAATTTTTATATTATAATTTTTGAACTGCTTGTAATCTTGTATGCATCCACTGGTCTCAATCATTGACGAAAAAGCTTTCTTAAAGTCACTTTACAAGGTAAAGTTTACTTTCTTTTTTTTTGCCTAAACACAAGATTTATGTTACTGTTACTCTTTGGCTCAAAAACATTACATGTCTTAAATATTGTTGACAAAGAAGGAGTTAATTACAGGTTTTGGTTTCTATCTCAGAAACTAAGTGCATTATCCTCTACATTAGGCCTCCAGAAGATGAGACTCATCTTATAAGCTGGAAAGCCCAATTGGAAAAGGATATGAAGATGATCCAGTTTTTGGACAACAAAAATCACATCGCTGAGGTACTTGCAGCAACAGAATGTGAAGATCTAGGATCAATCTCTCCAACAGATACAATGGTTTTGAGGAACTACATAGAGGAAATTGTAGTGTCTATAATGTCATACCATTTGATGAATAATAAGGATCCAGAATATCGAAATGGAAGGCTTATTATCTCATCCAAGAGGAAAATGTAGTGTCTGCAATCACATTACTGCTTTCTCTTTTCATAATTTTTTTTTTTTTGAAGTCATCAGTGGAGGAATTAACTATAAAAAGCTTCAATTGCTTATGCTGAAAAGTTCAACAGTTTTAGGGTATGGTTTTACTAGTACAGAAAGCATGGCATTATATGATGCAGCAGAACGTTTGCAGTAAGTTTCTAGTGCCAACCACTGGACACTCACTTTATTGTTGGTAAGATGGTCAGTTAGAATGATTTTTTTGCTTTCTTATAAATATGGTTACTGCTTTAGCTAAGTAATATTTTTTCTAATGCTCATTTGAACTACAAACTCTTTATCCAAGTTGAGGGAATTTAGCCACTGCTATAATTTAAAAATTTCAGGTTACTGTTTCATCCCTGGCTTCAGTTTATAATGAGTATGCTTTGAAGAGCCAAATTTGAAACAAGCATTTATCTTCAGGTGCGATTCTATTGGCTATGCTCTATGATTTTATTTTGTTCTTTTCCCTTGGGGAAGGGGGTTGTGGAGGTGGATGTAGCTTCTGTTAAACTAGCAGCAGTTTTTATTAGTTCCAAAAGTTACCAGTACCTAAAGTTTAAAACTTTCGTACTCATGCTTCATGCACAACCTTCCTTTTATGTATGCAGAACTTATTTTTATACGGTTATGGTGCAATCTTCAATTTTCTTGGAATACTTATATCTGCCCTTTTCAAAGGTATGCATTAACACAGAGTAACTGTACCCATTTTAATCAGTGCCTCATAGTAAAGTAGCTTCATTCTACAATGGGTACTGATTAATTGACCCCAAATGGCTTTATGTCATCATCTCTTTACCTAAGTACATCATAGTAAAACCTACTTTTTATAACCCCATTTTGCTGTGATCTAATCTCTGTCATTTTGCTTACTCTCAAGGTGAGATTTTGCTCAGTGGCTGTAGTCAGGAAAGAGTACTTTACAGAAGCCAGGTGGTTTATGTTGTTTTGGTAGTGAGTATCGGGTTATTTTACATATTATTTATGTAAACCAATGAGCTAGAATGCCATAAATACTCCTTCCCTATGACAGCCCTATGGGTTGCCTTAAAATCTTTTTTTTCATCTTTTTCTTTCTGTGATTAGAAACCAGAAAAAGTAGGGAAGAATTCATATTTCATATGATTTTTAAAGTTTCCATGGACATTGGGAGAAATTAGTGACTTTACTCTAAATTTGTGATTTGTTTATGTTAGGTTGAATCTGTCAAGAAAAGGCTTGCTGAATCTGTTAAGAAGACACCTGCTTCTGATAAGAACAATAATGCAAAAATGGAAACTCCGCAAAAAAACTGGTTAGTCTCTTCTCCCTGCTTTATCCCCAATGCGCTGAAAATTTATTGTATGTATGTTTAATATCGTATAAACTGTAATTTTTTTTTCTCATTGTTGCCGAAAAATTTAAGTGCTTTTAATGGTTTAACTTTTATAGGGCTGAACTTATGAAGAAAGAAAATGGACAATATTTCCTGAAAGAGGTATGTTGCAGATGGACAATGTTTCCCTTTACTTGGTAGTTTGTTAATGTTCCCTACAAAGCAGTACAAGTGCTTCTAGTATATAAGTTGTACTGCTTTTTAGGGAACATTAACAAACTATGGTGCTGAGAGAAAAATAGTTTACTGATACCAATATAATTTTTTCATTTGAGAATTAGGTTATTAGGAATTTAGGAGAAAAAGATGTCTTGTCGTTTTACCCTAAACCTCTGAATGAAAAACCATAAATCCTAAACCCGAAATCGTAACCCTAAACCCTAATTCGTAACCCAAAATAATAAATGGTAACCCTAAACCCTAAATAGTAACCCTAAATTCTAAATCGTAATCCTAAACCCTAAATTGTAACCCTACACTCAAAATCGTAATCCTAAACCCTAAATTGTAACCCTACACTCTAAATCGTAATCCTAAACCCTAAATTGTAACCCTAAACCTTAAACCCTAAACCTATCCATAAACCCTAAACCCTAAACACAAATCGTAACCCTAAACTCTAAACACAAATTGTAACCCAAACCCTAAACATTAATTTGTAACCCTAAACCCTAAATTGTAACACTTACCCTAAACCCTAAATCGTAACCCTAAACTCTAACCCTAAATCGTAAACCCTCAACCCTAAACCCTAAATCGTAACCCTAAAACCTAACCCTAAATCGTAAACCCTAAACCCACCCCTAAATCGTAACCCTAAACCCTAAATTGTACCCTAACCCCTAAAAATTGTAACCCTAAACCCTAAATCGTAACCCTAAACCCTAAACCCTAAATCAACCCTAAACCCTAATCCCTAAATCGAAACCCTAAACCTTAAACCCTAAATCGTAAACCCTAAACCCCAAACCCTAACCCCTAAATTGTAAGCCAAAACCCTAAACCCTAACCCCTAACCCTAAACCCTAAACCTTAAACACTCAATCGAATCCCTAAACCCTACACCCTAAATCAAAACCGGAAACCCTAATCCCTAAATTGAAACCCTAAACCCTAACCCCTAAATTGTAACCCTAAACCCTAAATCGTAACCCTAAATCCTAAACCCCAAAACCCAAAACCCTAAACCTAAAACACTAAACACTAAATTGTAACCCTAAACCCTAATCCCTAAATCGAAACCCTAAACCCTAAATCATAACACTAAATCCTAAACCCTAAACCCCTAAATTGTAACCCTAACCCCTAAATTGTAACCATAACCCCTAAATCGTAACCCTAAACCCTAACCCCTAAATTGTAACCCTACACCATAAACCCTAAATCGTAACCCTAAACCCTAAACCCTAAATCGTAACCATAAACACTAAACCCTAAACCCTAAACCCTAATCCCTAAATCGAAACCCTAAATCGTAAACCCTAAACCCTAACCCCTAAATTGTAACCCTAAACCCTAAACCCGAAATCGTAACCACAAACCCTAAACCCTAAACCCTAAATCGTAACCCTAAACCCTAAACCCTAACCCCTAAATTCTAACCCTAAACCCTAACCCCTAAATTGTAACCCTAAACCCTAAACCCTAAATCGTAATCCTAAACCCTAAATCGTAACCCTAAACCCTAAACCCTAAATCGTAAACCCTAAACCCTAAACCCTAAATTGTAATCCTAAACACTAAACCCTAAATCGTAACCTAAACCCTAAATCGAAACCCTAAACCCTAAACCCTAACCCCTAAATAGTAACCCTAAACCCTAACCCCTAAATTGTAACCCTAAACCCTAAATCATAACCCTAAACCCTAATCCCTAAATCGAAACCCTAAACCATAAACCCTAATTCCTAAATCAAAACCCTAAACCATAAACCCTAATTCCTAAATCAAAACCCTAAACCTTAAATCGAAACCCTAAACCCTAACACCTAAATCGTAACCCTAAACCCTAAATCGAAATCCTAAACCCTAAACCCTAAATCGTAACCCTAAACCCTAAACCCTAAACCCTAAACCGTAACCCTAAACCCTAAACCCTAAATCTTAACCCTAAACCCTAAACCCTAAATCTTAACCCTAAACCCTAAACCCTAAATTGTAACCCTAAACGCTAAACACTAAATCGTAACCCTAATCCCTAAACCCTAACCCCTAACCCTAAACCCTAATCCCTAAATCGAAACCCCAAACCCTAAACCCTAACAATAAACCCTAAACCCTAAACCTTAAATTATAACCCTAAACCCTAACCTTAAATTATAACCCTAAACCCTAAACCCTAAACCCTAAATTATAACCCTAAACCCTAACCCCTAAATTGTAACCCTAAACCCTAAATCGTAACCCTAAACCCTAAACCCTAAACCCTAACCCCTAACCGTAACCCCTAAATCATAACCCTAAACCCTAACCCCTAAATCGTAACCCTAAACCCTAAACCCTAAATCGTAACCCTAAACCCTAACCCCTAACCCTAAAACCTAAATCATAACCCTAAATCCTAATCCCTATATCGAAACCCTAAACCCTAATCCCTAAATCAAAACCCTAAACCCTAAATCGAAACCTTAAACCCTGACCCCTAAATCATAACCCTAAACCCTAACCCCTAAATTGTAACCCTAAATTCTAAATCGTAACCCTAAACCCTAAACCCTAAACCCTAAATCATAACCCTAAACCCTAAACCCTAACCCCTAAATCTTAACCCTAAACCCTAAACCCTAAACCCTAACCCCTAAATTGTAACCCTAAACGCTAAATCGAAACCCTAAATCCTAAACCCTAAATCGTAAACACTAAACCCTAAACCCTAACCCCTAAATTGTAACCCTTAACCCTAACCCCTAAATTGTAACCCTAAACCCTAAACCCTAAATCGTAACCGTAAACCCTAACCCCTAACCCTAAACCCTAAATCATAACTCTAAACCCTAATCCCTAAATCGAAACCCTAAATCGTAACCCTAAACCCTAAACCCTAAATCGTAACCCTAAACTCTAAACCCTAACCCCTAACCCTAAAACCTAAATCAAAACCCTAAACCTAATCCCTAAATCTTAACCCTAAAACCTAAACCCTAACCCCTAAATTGTAACGCTAAACGCTAAATCGTAACCCTAAACCCTAAACCCTAAATCGTAACCCTAAACCCTAAACCCTAACCCCTAACCCTAAACCCTAAATCGTAACCCTAAACCCTAATCCCTAAATCGAAACGCTAAATCGTAACCCTAAACCCTGAATCGTAACCTTAAACCCTAAACCCTAAACACTAAATCGTAACCCTAAACCCTAAACCCTAACCCTAAACCCTAATCCCTAAATCGAAATCCTAAACCCTAATCCCTAAATCAAAACCCTAAACCCTAAATCGAAACCCTAAACCCTAAACCCTAAATCTTAACCCTAACCCTAACCCCTAAATTGTAACCCTAAACGCTAAATCGAAACCCTAAATCATAACCCCTAAATTGTAACCCTAAACACTAAACCCTAAACCCTAAGTCGTAACAATAAAACCTAAACCCTAACCCCTAAATTATAACCCTAAACCCTAACCCCTAAATTGTAACCCTAAACCCTAAACCCTTAACCCTAACCCCTAAACCCTAATCCCTAAATGGAAACCCTAAACCCTAATCCCTAAATCAAAACCCTAAACCCTAAATCGAAACCCTAAACCCTAAACCCTAACCCCTAAATCGTAACCCTAAACCCTAATTCCTAACCCCTAAATTGTAACCCTAAACCCTAAATCGTAACCCTAAAACCTAACCCCTAACCCTAAACCCTAAATCCTAAATCATAACCCTAAACCCTAATCCCTAAATCAAAACCCTAAACCCTAATCCCTAAACCCTAATCCCTAAATCAAAACTCTAAACCCTAAATCGAAACCCTAAACCCTAACCCCTAAACCCTAAATCCTAACCCCATAAATTGTAACCCTAAACGCTAAATCGTAACCCTAAACCCTAAACACTAAATCGTAACCCTAAACCCTAACCCCTAACCCTAAACCCTAAATCATAACCCTAAACCCTAATCCCTAAATCGAAACCCTAAACCCTAAACCCTAAGCCCTAAATCAAAACCCTAAATCGAAACCATTAACCCTAACCCCTAAATCTTAACCCTAAACCTTAAACCCTAACCCCTAAATTGTAACCCTAAACGCTAAATCTTAACCCTAAACCCTAAACACTAAATCGTAACCCCCCTAAACCCTAACCCCTAACCCTAAACCCTAATCCCTAAATTGAAACCCTAAACCCTAAATCGAAACCCTAAATCCTAACCCCTAAATCTTAACCCTAAACCCTAAACCCTAACCCCTAAATTGTAACCCTAAACGCTAAATCGTAACCCTAAACCCTAAACCCTAATCCCTAAATCTAAGTTCTTTAACTCGATGGTAAAAGAGAAAAGGAGGAAACTTTACGTCCATAAGGTTAAGGATGACACAGGGCTTTGGATTGAGGATAGACAAGGGATAGCACAACAGGCTGTCTCTTTTTTTGAGGGTATGTTCACAGCGGAGGTAGGTAATTTTGATTTGTCTAAACTAGACTGCGTTAAGCGTCTAGTTACTGATGAGGATAATGCCTCGCTTACTACTGTACCTGAGGATGAAGAGGTAAAAAATGTTGTGTTTTCTATGAATTCTGTTAGTGCCGCTGGCCCTAACGGGTTTAATGGGGCTTTCTATAAGGCTTGTTGGGATATTGTCAAAGGGGATGTGGTTGATATGGTCAGGAGTTACTTCCTTGGTAAGGAGTTCACCAGGTCTATTTGTTTTGTTGCCCACACCTTCATTGTTTTGTTGCCTAAAAAGTCAATCCGGAGACATTTGTTGATTATAGGCCCATTAGCTTGTGCAATTTTAGTAGTAAGATTGTTACTAAGTTAATGTGTCAGGTTAGCTTCTGTCCTCCCCAGGTTATTGTCGCCTCACCAGAGTGGTTTTGTCTCTGGGCGGTCTATCACTGATAATATTTTACTTGCTTCTGAGATTTGTCATGGTATAAAGCTAGGAAATCAGGATATAGTGCTGAAGCTTGACATGGCTAAGGCCTATGACCGGGTTTCTTGGTTTTTTCTTGTTTCTGTGATGCGCAGAATGGGTTTTTGTGAGGTCTGGATTGACCTGGTCTATCGTGCTGTTTCTAATGTCTGGTATTCTGTTATTGTAAATGGGGTCAATGAGGGTTTCTTTACCTCGTCGCGTGGTCTGAGGCAGGGAGACCCTCTTTCCCCCAGTCTTTTTATCATTGCTGCAGAAGTTTTGTCCATGTTCATCGCTCGAGTCCATTTGGACGAGAGTATTCCTAGATTCTCGCAGCCTACTAGTACTCCTCATATTCATCACCTAGCGTATGCGGATGATGTTATTATTTTTAGTACTGGTAGGCAGGGGGCTATCTGCAGGGTGATTAGGGCTTTAAAAAAGTATGAGGACATTTCTGGTCAAATGGTTAGCTTCCCTAAGAGTGCTTTTTATATGCATCCTCGTACCTCAACCAGTGTTATTCGCAGGATTAGAGATGTGACTAGGCGCATTCATAAGCCTTTCCCCTTTACATATCTTGGGTGCCCTATTTATGTTGGTCGGAAAAAATGTGTTTATTTCTCATCTGTGGTGGAGAAGGTGAAGGCTAAGTGCCTTGGGTGGCAACGCAGGTTGCTATCTAAAGTTGGCAAGGCAGTATTAATTTCTTCTGTTTTGCAGGCTATTCCCTTACATCTTTTTGCAGCTTGTGCTCCTCCTAAACAGGTTATTCGGGATCTAGAACGATGTTTTGCAGGCTTCTTTTGGAGGCAAGCAGGGGGTGCTCGTTACAATTGGGCGTCATGGAAAACGCTAGCCCTTCCCAAAAAGGGGTGGGGTTCCTTGATCTAGACCTGATGGTACGAGCGTCTAGTGCGAAGCTGTGGTGGAATTTTCGCACAGTGTACTCTCTGTGGGGAAATTTCATGACAGCTAAGTACTGCAGTCGTGTTCACCCGGTGGCAAAGCTTTTGCAGTCTTCCGACTCGCATACTTGGAAACTCATGATTAGCGTTAGGGATGAGGTGGAGGCGGTCTTGGGTTGGCGGTTGACTCATGGAGATGTTAATCTCTGGTGGGACAACTGGTCAGGACTTGGTCCGCTAGGGCGCCGTTACCACTTCCCTGGCGTTGAGTACTCTGGTGACTTACTGTCCGACTTTATTCAAGATGGGAACTGGATTTGTCCGCCTATGATGACCTTTTGCCAGTGGGTTTGGAGGCGGACACGTCCCGATTGGGTCAGATGACTTTTGATATACCTATTTAGCGGGTAGCTTCAGATGGTAAGTTTTCTTTCTCCTCTGCAAAATCTCTGTTAAAGGCTGAACCTGTGAACTCTGATCCTCTTTTGAGTAATTGCTAGCACAAGCACCTGCCCTTTAAGGTGTTTTTCTTGGCCTGGCGGGTGCTTCGCGGGCGTTTGCCCACGGACGACGCTATGGCCAAGTTTGGACACGTTATAGTTTCTAGGTGCTGGTGTTGCCAATCCCCTGTTAGGGAAACTATTGATCACATTTTCTATACAGGGGATACAGCAAAGGCTGTGTGGCGGTTTTTTATGCGGTCACTGGGCCTTCACTTTAGTCATCATGGTCTCCGGACCTTGTTGGCAGGGTGGAGGCGGGTGGTTGCTCATAATCTTCTTGTTTCCTTTGTTGTTGGCAGGTTACCTTATCTTATCCTTTGGGAGTTGTGGAAGCACAGAAATGCATGCATGCATGGTAGGGGATCGCCCAGTGTGCCGCAGGTGGTGCATGGTGTGGCGGAGTGTCTCTTTCGGCGGTGGCCAAGGGAGCACATTCTATCGCCGAGTTGGTCTGTCATTCTGTCCTACATGGACTCACATGAGCCTCGGCGCGTAGTACGTGCTATTAGATGGGATCCTCCACCAGATGGTTCTTTAAAGGTCAATATGTCGTACTCTGAGTCTTTGGGTGGGACTGCTGCCTTGGTGCGTAACCGGGGGGGTGGGTTTTGCTATGGCTTGGCCATGTCAGCAGTTGATGGGTTTCGGGATATTTTCCGGGTACTGTTCTGCTGTCTTGAATGGTGTTTAGCCTAGGGGTTTACATCTTTGATCTTGGAGTCTGCATTGTCTGAGCTTAAGGGTTATGTTGATACCTCTATTCCTATTCCTTGGTCCTTGGATTCTGATGTGTCCCGGCTTCGCTTTCTTTGCTCCTGTGCCTCTGTGTCTGTTATTCAATGTCTGTCGTAGTGTAATCTTCCTGTGACTGCTTTAGCAGATTGGGTTGGGGGTAAAGATGGGGAGTTCAGGTTTCATAGTCTGTCTGACCTACCTCCGAGGGTGCGGTCATTGATTGTTCATGATGATCTCCCCTCTGTTGTCTTTGAGGATTATGATCCACCTTGATCTGTTTTTGATTGATGCATGAGATGCCTTTTTAAAAAAAAATGAAAAGGAAGAAAAAATGAGAAAATGAAAAAAGTGAAAATAAGAAAAATGAGAAAAAGAAGAAAAAACAACAAAAACAAAAGGAAAAAACAAAAATGAAAAATGATGAAAAAGGAAAAAAGAAAAGACTGAAAGAAAGTTGCTTCTGCTATTTGCTTGGTTTGGAGGCGATGATGGCTTGGCTTTAAGCTAAGTTTAGCCTCAACAACGCAAGTGTCAGCGGTAGAAGAGACACCCTAGTCCGAGCTGAACAGTGGTCGGGCAGGATTTTTTCAAATCCGGTTACCTAGTCAGGCTTGCTGCTGGCCAATAGTAGCTGAACCCCTTCTGGGTTCCGGGTGGGGTTGGATATACTTGGGGTGTATACCTTTTCTTTCGTGTCTCGGTCTTTTTCTGAACATTATCTATCCATTCACTCAGTAAGTCTTTGTTTTCTGCTAGCTAGTTTATTTTATTTTTTAGAGGTGTGCATTCTTTGTTCATTGTATGCCTCTTTTATTTTCTTTCGGCCTTCTGATGTGTGTTTGGTCTGCGAGCTATATTGGTTTCGCCCTTGTGGGCTTTTATTTGAACAGACCATGCCTCAACGTCGGTGCTTGCGGTAAGAAGTTGCACCCTGACCCGGGCTGAACGGTGACTGGGTAGGAATTGTTCAAATCCGTTGGCGGTTAGTCCAGGCTTGCTGCTGGCCCATAGTAGCTAATCCCGTTGGGGTTTCTGGTTCTGAACTGCTTTCTGGTTCTTGCCGTTTGTTGGCCTGCGTGCCGATGTATTATTTATTTTTTTAGGCCTGCGTGCCACTTTTAGTTTATGATGGACTTTTCTGATTATTTGTTATGATTTCATCTCATTTTCTGAGTGGCCTGTGTGCCTATGAGATTGGTGGGTCCGGGTGCCTTGTGCTGTGCTTGGTATGCATTACAGCTGTTTGAAACAGGTGTTATGTTGCTGGATGCGGCAGGACGGCGCATGGTGCTCAGCTGATACGTAGGGTGCTTGGTTTAGTGCTTTGTCTTGGTTTTGGTGTGTTTGGCAGCTGTTCCTAAAACAGTCGTTATGCTGCTGAAATTTCGACAACGTACTTGAAGACTTGGGCTGCTCACAAGCTTCTGGCATTTATTCATCTAAATATTTCTTTAGTTATGTTTGGGCTATAATTAGCTTGGGCAGTTTTTCTTAAGGTTTATAAGTGCTTGAACATTGCATGGCATATACTTTGAGGTGGGAGTGTTTCCCTCCTTATCCCTCTGACTGGTGAGGCGTTAGCATTGCTTAGATTGTGTGCATTACATAGTTGCTTTGGATAAACCTGCAAAGATCTGTACCAAGTATGCTAGCATGCGGTCTAAGGGTGCGTCTCTTTGCTTAGGATATCAGCCGGGTGGCTCCCCTTCGGTCAAAATTCAGAGCTCTGTACGAGGGGGAGTTGGAGGGCATTCTAAGGGTGAGGACACTTTCAGTTTTGGGGAAATGGAGGGGGACATTGGTCCCACGCCTAGTATGGGGCAATGTTCATCATTTAAGACTTAGCCATTTTGTCATTTGATTAGGCTTGTATAGCCAGCTTTGTAAGGCTTTATGCCTAGTTTTTGAGGAAGGGTCACTTTTGGGCCCATGTATTGAGTTCTGAGTTGAGGATGATATAAAATGATTGGTTCTTTAAAAAAAAATTTGTAACCCTAAACCCTAACCCCTAAATCGTAACCCTCTACTGTATACCCTAAATTGTAAATTGTAACCCTAAACCCGAAACCCTAAATTGTAACCTTAAATCGTAACCCTAACCCTAAATCCTAAATCGTAACCCTAACCCTAAACCCTAAATCATAACCCTAAACCCTATACCTTAAACCCTAAATTGTAACCCTAAACCGTAAACCCTAAATCGTAACCCTAAACCCTAAATCATAACCCTAAACCCTAAATCGTAACCCTATAACTAATCGCACCATACCCAAATAATTGTCCCAAAATTTCACTAAGTGGCGCCTTCTCTCTTAATCCCTCCTCCCACCTCCCTCCTTACTCCTTCACTTTGCCCCAAATCTTCCTCCTCGACAACGCACCGGCAACGACACACTTAGCAGTAGAACAACAACAAGCCATTGAAGTTGTTGCAAATATGTCTAAGGTGTTCCCCAAGGATGATGAGGCTCCACCTGGTGGTGCCAATGATATGACTAAACTCTCTTATCTTCATGAGTTTGGAGTTCGTCAAAACCTTTATGTCTAATAGATATGAACTAAATGAAATATATACATACGGTGGAAATATATTAATTGTAGTGAACACAACCCAACGATTACCTCATTTGCATGATACTCACATGATGGAGCAATATAAAGGAACAACATTTGGGGAGTTGAGTCCTCATGTATTTGCTGATGTTTCATACAGGGCAATGATTAATGAAGGAAAGAGCAACTCAATTTTGGTTAGTGGATAAAGTGGTGCAGGAAAAACTGAAAACACTAAGATGCTTATGAGAAACATGCATATCTGAGTGGCAGATTAGGAGTTAAAGGACAGACTATAGAACAAGAAGTTTTTAGAAGTAAGCTTTAGCATTCATATCTATTGTTTTCATTTAAGGACCTGATATCTGTGGTTGTTCCTTTAGAAGCTGGTTGCCCTCTTTTGATGTTCTAATTTGGATAAAAGTGGCTGGGATTTATGATGTTCTTAAATTGATTTGTAGTGGAATACTGTTCTTGAAGCATTTGGAAAGGTCAAAACTGTTAGGAACAACAACGCTGTTGAGATCTGGTTTTCTTCTTATGCTACTTGTACACTCTCTAATTTTTGTTAATGCTCATGCAGTAGTTTTGGTAAAACAAAAACAAAAAAAAAAACAAAACAAAAAAAACAAAAAAAAACAAAACAAAACAAAACAAAACAAAAAAAACCCTAAACACTAAACCTTAAATCCTATATTGTAAGCTTAACCAGTGGGGTAGCTCAAGTGGCAAGTGAGCTCTCTTTGTGGGGAGGAATTTTGGGAGAACTCGAGTTCAATTCTCACAAGTGACGATTCCCCTTGGGCCAGCTCCTGTGCTCCCACAAGACCTTGTAAATTTACCAAAAAAAAAATAAAAACATATATATTGTAAGCTTAAACCCTAAACTCGATGGATTTTTCTAGTTATTTGTTATGATTTCATCTTGTTTGTTGAGTGCCTGTGTGCCTATGGATTGGTGGCTCTGGGTGCCTTAGGTGTTATGTTGCCGGTTGCGGCAAGACGGCGCATGGTGCTTAGCTGATACGCAGGGTGCTTGGTTTAGTGCTTTGTTCTGGTTTTGGTGTGTTTGGCAGCTGTTTAGTGTTCTCCCTGGATAGCCCCTAAAACAGATGTTATGCTGCCGAAATTTCGACAACGTACTTGAAGACTTGGGCTGCTCACACGCTTCTGACATTTATTCATTTCATTAGTTCTTTATTTCTTTATTTATGTTTGGGCTATAATTAGCTTGAGCAATTATTTTTAAGTTTTCATACTTTAGACCTGATCTTTATTTTTGGGCTTGGGTCCATTCCTTCATTTATTAATTCTTTAGTTTAGGTTCGGCCATTTCTTTTGGCCCTATTTGATTTATGGTCACTTTTGGGTCATATTTTGTAAGACAATTATTTTTGTTTGTTTATTAATAAATTTTTATTTTTGAAAAAAAAAATCCCTAAACCCTAAATTGTAATCCTACTAAAGATCTACCTAATCATGATAGCAGTTGGAAAACAAAACCTAAATTCACAAATTGGAAATTGAAATGGAAATCTAAATTGCAAACAAGATTAAAAGTAGAGATAGAGATTTACCTACTCAAGATCAAAGCTTCAATGTAGATCTTCTTCTCAAAGATTGCAAGGAAATGTAAATTGTCTCTCTCTACAATCTAAGATGAGCTCTACCTTCTCTCTAAGATTTCTAAGTGATAAAATGTAAAAACTAAAAAAAACTCCCTTGAAAACTTTTTAAATTAGTCCTTAAATAGCTTCCCAAAATTGCCCTAGAACATTTTAGCCTCGAGTTGGCCCGTCCACGTCTAGTCCACGCGTGGAATAGCGGTGTGGAAGTTGCTGAATGTATTCCACGTCGTGTCCACGCGTGGAACCTTCTGCTATGCCTTCTTTCACCAAGTTCACATGCTTCTCGCTTATGTTTCCAAAACCTACAAAATCATTCCAAGTGTGCCAATAGTGGAACTTTGCAATTGATTGACACATTATAGCATAGAAATGCCACCAATAATTCACAAAAGGATACAAGTTCATTCCTAATTCACCGTAACTTAGACCATTAGCCTAGTTATCTTTGACACTTATCAAAGTTTTCACACTTTAATTTTGCTTGTCCTCAAGCAAATCTAATTCAAACCACAAGCATATAAGATAGCTAGGATCACTCAATTGAACATGCAGGCAATAAAAAATGAATGCAGAAGATACCAGAGAAGGGAGATCCTTATGTTATCTATAAAGGGCATTAACTATATGCCATACAACTCAAGGAATATACAAGGGAAGCAAAAACCCCTTTAAACTCGGGGAACACACATCTCTTACCAATTTACAAGCATGCAAACCAAAGTTGGATTCACCTCCTATTTTGCCAGGACCTTCAAGCCGATCCCACTAGTGGGAATGATGTACACACTTCAATCAACCATCCAACCGAAACGCATAAAAATAAGTGAGGGTAGGGGCATGGACCGCTCACCGCCAATGGCTTGGACGGTCACTCTTTCTTCTCACTTCACAAGGTAACGTCATCGAACACTCGACTTCACATGGAGCTCCATACTTTTTCAAAGATCGATGCAATGGGTACTCGAACTCTAGCGAAACGGCTCACCTCCTCTCTTGTTTTCTCATCTTCTATGATAACGTCGTTGGGACAACCAACTTTACGTAGATCTAATGTTGCAAAAATCGCGCCTAGGCGCCGATTAATCGGCGCAATCGGCACCCGGCCGCGGCGAGGAAGGCCGGAATCGCCCTCCCCGGCTAGGCAGACTAGGCGGCACCTAGACCGCCTAGCCGGCTAAACCGTCTCAGCCTTTGTTTTTTTTTTTCCTCAAATTCAACAAAACCAGAAGTCAGAATCATCCCCCACGCCAATTAATCTGCAGTTCGCTGAGTAGTAGTACCGCCACGGCCACACCCGCGACCACCGCCCTCTGCCTCCGCCGGTGACCTCCGCCAGCGTTACCCCACGCGACTACGCCCTTCCGCCAATTTCCTTCGCCTCCACCTCCCACCTCCACCGGTCATCCCCTTTAAAAACAAAACCAGAGTAGTACATTGCAGACGTGAGGGGAGTGATTTTTGTGGAGAGAGAGCAGAGTGATTTTTGTCTTCAAGTTTTGTAATTTGGATTGTGGAGAGAGATCGCAAATGTGAAGTTGTGGAAGATTGGAAGGGAGTCTGGGAGAGTGGGAGATAAGATCAAACGTGAAGTTTTGGCCTTGGGAAATGGAATCACGTGATTAGTCTGGGAGAGGGGTGCTTTTTTTATGGGAGAATGGGAGGCTTAAGGCTGAAGGGGCTTAGGCTTTTTAATTTATAAAAAAAAAAAAAAAACATAAATCGGGCGCCTAGGGGGCGCCTAGCGTTTTTTGCATCCTTGCGTAGATCTCTACACTTTTTCAAAGACGGTGCAATGATTTCCTAGAATCCTAGCAAGATGGTTTTCCTCAGATTTTATCTCTAGGAGTGGCCTTATTTAGTCTTTTTTTTTTTTAAAAAAAAAAACGTTCTCCATTCAACCCCTCTTGCCTTTTACTTGGGATAAGAGATTTCCTCTCAATACTCACCAATAGGCTCACTTTTTGCCCCATGCCCTACCAAGATTAGTCCAATTCTGGGCCTCACTTACAATTATCTTTCTCAAATTAAGGGGTGCACACTCCCACTTCGAAAGATCGTTGACTAAGGTCCCAACAAAATAAGAGGTGAACATCATGCAAGCATGCAAGAATGTAAACCTACTTAGCTCTAAACACTCTCATTGGTACCACTAGTGCGTCATTTTCACACTTTAAACTAACCAAACATCGTCCTCGATGTTGCTTTGAGGACCAAGTGGATTAAAGGAGCACGAGTCTAGCATAAATCATGCAAACAAGCCAACTCCTTTCCACACTTTAGAAGTGTTTCCGTGGTGTGGGGTCACAACAAAATAAACCTTTTGTGAATCAAAGAATGACATGCCCATCATTTATGTAAAGTGTTATGCAAAGCATTCAAATATTTCCATACTTTAGAATTGAAAACGAGGCATTCAAATGTAAAAAGGGATAAGAGGTTACAACCAAGTGAGCATCCCTCTCTTTTCCACACTTTAGCTTCGAACCATGGGTTGCCTCCGCCATCGGTGCTACAAGAAAAGTGTTAGCATGTAAACATTTCAAGGTGCAATGGAGTAGGAAGCTACTCCTTTTATTCCCTCTTTTTTCATTTTCTCTTTTTTTTTTTTTTTTCATTTTTGCTATAATGCTTGGGATGCCTCCCAAGAGCGCCACAATTAACGTCTTTAGCCCGACTCAAATGCAAAAAGTAAACAACCATCAAGCTAAAAAGACATCAAACATAAACTATCTAGAACATGCTAAAAAAAACTTTAAACTAAAACCATTAAAAGTCTAGGAATTTAAAAGTGCAAATATTGAAATTGTTTAAAGTAAAGAGCAACTAAACTAAAAGCAATAAAAAGCAATGAAAAGTAAAGAAAATAGAGGCGGAACCCCACGTATAGGGAACATAATATTTTTGTTGGGACCTTAGAACATCATTCAAACAAATCAAAATTTTCCTCATATCAAGTCTCTTCCTTCATCATGTCTTGCTCTTGCCTTGGAGTGGTGGAGTCTTCAATAATGGTCACCATGGGACGGTGGATGGATGTGGTTCATGAATTGAGCTTGAAGCTCCTCAATCATCCGATTGTCCCTTTCCACAACTTCCCTAGCTCTTGCAATTTCATCTCTTTGTAAGGCAATGACATCACCATGCCTTATGACACTTTCTCCATGTTGCGTGAGCATTTGACCATGTTGAGTAATCATGTTCCCGTGTTGGGTGAGGATGTCACCATGGGAGTGTAAGAGTGCCATTTGCTCTTGATGTAATTGAAGATGAAAAGCTCTTGTGCTCTCCCAATCCATGGTGGTCGGCATCGCATGCGGTGCGACATCCTCTCCTCCTTGCTTTTCTTGTCCCTCTTCTTCATTCTCTTCATCATTCTTCTCTTCCTCATCAGTTTCTTCATCATCATCCTCCGATTCCGCGTCGTTCACCCCCAAGTCTCAAGCTCATGGCAAAGAAGTCCATAATTGAAATCCCTTCTCCTCTTGTGCGACGACGGCTGCTTGGAGCGTGGTTGGAGGCTACGGCGATGGTTTCTCGGCGAGTAGTGGCGAGACTTCGGCGACCCTGGCAGCAGCTCCACGAACCAACAACAACGATGGACAGAACGGCGCTTACACGCAACCTCCCCTGTTTTTGGCGATAACGACCGTGCGAACTAGAGTCGAGCCTCCTCTACCATCACCTAAAAAGGGTGTCTGGGAATTGAGCCCGTAAACGGCGTCGTTTATGTCGCCTTCTGCAGCAAAACGGTGGCGGCTTCTTCAACCACTAACAACAACAACACCAATATTTCTTCCGGTTAAAGCATTACCCCCTCAACTCTTCCTCCTCTGTTGGACACGTTTGGATTCAGATCTTAGTCACACTCGTAAATACACTTTCTTCCTATTCGCCACCACAATCTCCCCAAACAGCCCATTGTTTTCTTCCCTGCGATCTAAGGCATAAAAATTGTACGGAGTATTATTTATTATTATTTTTTTGTTTAAAGTAGTAATCTGATGACTAATATGTTAGGTTTCTATTTCTTCTCCTTTTTGGCGTGTTTTAGGAATTCTGAGAGTTCAGTTGCTAAGAGAGAACAGAGCAACGGGCTTCCTCAGCAACCCAACAAACGAGCCAAATTCTTCTTCCTTTTATTCTTTTATTATTCACTTTTTATTGATATTCACTGATTCTCACGCTATTTGCTATAATGAATGAATGAATTAATTAATTAATTAATTACTAAGGAGTAATCTTGGAGATATCGTGAAAATGACACAGTTACCCCCTCTCAAACAGCCTTCAAACGGAAATACAGATGGAGGATCAAAATTGTCCCCGTCACAATAACTGTATCCATAAATTGTCCAAATTTTGATGGAGAACTAAAATTGTTCGTGCCACTACAAGTCTAAGACCAAAAAAGAAATTTACTCAAAAAATTCAAAAGTCATTTTCTAAATTTTCAAACACACCTTTGTAGGAAAATAATCACATGCATGAAGATCTTTGATCATCAGATACCCACATCTCTGGATACCATATTGTTCTAATAATATTAATCTACACAAATACATGGATCATTTCCGTCTTCGCTTTTTATATGCTTTGTTTTATATTTTTATGATAATAAAATAGAACCACATCGTTCAAAACAAATTATTCGAAACACAGCGGATATTCTTTTGAAGAAAAAATATATTTCCTCAACAGCATCACATTTTCCTTATAAATAACAAATACTTTATGTCTTATTAATATACATTTTTATTATAAATACTACATTTTTATAATGACCCGATCCGACCCATCTCACGGATAAGAATTTCACTGTCTCACACAAGTCCGACTCATGTCTTAAATATCGGGTAGAAATAAGTTATAAAAACTCAAAATCGATTACAGATTTCAACCACAAATTATTAATATTACAAATACTAATATGAACATACATGGATTGGTTGGCTCCTTGGACATACTACAACTATCTAAATTTGATGTTCTATGGATACCTTTTTTTTGCCAAAACTGAAAAGCAACCAAAATGCTCATTTCAAGTGTACCACCTGAACTCATCTTTGTCTCGTGTCATATCTCAATCTGTATAGCAGAAACCAAACACAAACTTCAACATTCGACCAAAACAAACTTTGAAACATTGGCTTCAACTACAATGCTATAGAAGCCCACAGGCTCGTAGGACGACATAACAGATTAACAGACAGTTTGTATGGCGAAGTCTACTGATAATTTGGAGAAAAGTAAAACACGTTGTTAAGAGTTCACCAATGGAAACCACAGCGGTTTGTATCAACATACCTCTTCCTTTTGCGAATCCTGTAAGAACCACCACGGGCCGTCTTTTGCAGACAATCTGACAGGAACATAAGTTTTTTCGGTGTTAACATTGGTGTTGTCAAAAGTTGAGCACCAGAATGCAGGCTTATATATATATATATATATATATACAAAGTGTCTGAACTTTGAAGCTTACAAAAAGTTTACCAATAAAGGGTTGTTAAGCAGTACAGCTAATATTATCAATTAATTATACATTTTAACCCAATCAGCTAACAGTCATTTACCAAACAGGGCCATAATCTGATGATGTGTAGTAGTTAGTAGTTACCTCATGAATCCAGTAATTGTACGCAAGCCCATGAAAATAGTCAATCCAGACCAAACCGCGGGAAGACCAATGATTGGCGGTGCATAAAGCAAGAATGCTGATGCAATAACCCCGACTATCATCTACAATAGTAAAAATTCTTAGGAAAGAATTTTGGTGTGATGTGGTTATCTCTTTTTCAAACAATTGAAGAAATAGGTACTGTTAAGATCACTCAACTGGGCTATAATGCACATGAGCCAAATCACACAAAAAGACCAAAACCAATCAATTAGCTAGTCTAACCCAGTAACCCATGACCTTATATACCCATATGTTCTCTCTTATTTTTTTTTCAATGTGAGACTCTTAACAGGTATAATTTGGCGAGAGCTCTTTGTAGAGGTTATTTACCATGGAAGAAGCCGCATATGGGAAGTCTGAAACACCATAGTGAAGCCCATCAAAAATGTAAGCGAGAGCATTAATAGGCTGGCTGGCACTGACAAACTGAAAGAAATAATTCATATCAGAAGCCAAAACGAATAAATAAATACAAAAAAGAGCAAGCTCAAAATATAATCGGTAACAGACCAGTAGACCAGATAGAGCAATATCTAGCACTTGGGCATCATTGGTGAACAACTTTGCGAGAGAAGGAAAGGACAGTCCCAATGCAATCGCTAAGAAAACGCCAGTAAACAATCCTGACTAAAAACAGAAATAATTACCACATTAGTATACGAGAAAAAGACGAGGATCAAAGTAAGGAAACGGAAACAATTGAACAGAATGTTTTGACTGAGACACAGAAAAGGTCAGAGAGCATGATAGAAGATTCAAGTCACCTTCAGTGCCACTTGGGTAATGACTCGGAGTCTCGTAAAATCCTGTTTGGCGAATGAACCCGCAATGAGAGCCTGCAAGATGGATAAAAAAGAAGAGTAACTACTTCGAATCGCCTTGCAAATATGTTATTATCAGACGTTATTTAGATGAGATGGAACGAAGCATTATAACCTTGTAAGATTCATGCAGTGTACAATTAAAAGATTACACGAAAGAACGTTAAGCGCAAAAACTACTCTGTAGATCGAAGCAAGTGGAGCACATAGTCCTAAGAAGCTGATTTAGATTCATTAATGACATAAAATAACGAGTCCCAAGAACTGAACAATGTACGGTTTTGCATATCAAGAAAAAGAGTTTGAAAAAATCTCTTCTATGCGCTTCAGAAATTGCAAAAAGTATTCTTTGACTAATCCGTATTTATTCATCTCGAGAAACTTATTAGCAGTTTTTTAGAAACTTAAAGGCTTACCTGACAAGATGCAGCTTGAGCATCTGCCAGAAGCGATGCAGACAACCACACCTGCAAGCATATCTGGTGAGCAGCCATGGGAATTGCTCCTAGACGAGCTGCCATTGATGTGCTCAAAGTCACTGTCAAAACAGCGGCCAGGGTTCTCCCAAGGAGGAAACCACCTAACAGGAACAATAGTCAAACGGAAAGCATTACTTTCTTGAGTGCCAAGGCCAGGACATAAAATTGTCCAATTCACGCATGGTAAATAATGCTAGCAAATACTCGATGAAAACTAAGTCATTAAGGTACAAAATTCCACACAGATGTTTTGTTAATGTATTTCCAGCAAATCCTATCAAAATATGCCAACAAGAAATATCGTAACCTTCGCATCCACATATATATTATTATCCTCTCTCCTAATATTGTATAATTAAATGTATTGTTGTTGATATAGTATTGCTTTAAATTCACCTTTGTTAAATTATACTTCATCATAATTTTTTTTTAAAGCAAAAAGTAAGGAAGCTGAAGTACAGGAGGACCATTATTCATTTTTGCCCTTTTTGCTTCTTTTGGAGAAAAGTTTCATTTTAGAAAAAGCAATATAGCAAAATGACTTAATATGGACAATAAAGAAAGAGATACATTGACATGAATCCATGTTTTAGTAGCTAATATGGCAAGTAATTATCAGCAAGTTTTAGTAGCTAATATGGAAACAACTAAAAAAACAAAAACAAAAACTTACCAGATTTTAAGTAGGCTCCAAAATCCATGTTTTTCATGCTTGGAAGCAACAACACTGTCTTCTTATTAAGATACCATAACATCAAAATGGCTACAATGTATCTGCATTTTAAAACATCAGAATTGCATAAATGGATATGATTTATAATATGTGAACCAAACTGTTAAGGAACTTACTGTGAGGCAACGGTTGAAATAGCTGCACCAGCTATGCCAAGTCGACAAATATACATAAAGATAGGAAAGAAAAATACAGCTGCAAGATTTCCTAACCCTGCAACATAGTCCAAATTGTATAAGTTAGGATAACATAAAGCACTTAGAGTATACTGAGGAATTATTCGTTTCCAGTAAATTGAAGAAATGACTACTTATATTCAGGATTGTTTTGTCCGTATACAGCACGACTTAGCAAGTTCCTTAAGCAGAAATGACTGGCAAGATAGCTTCCCAGCCTTTTTGTTGGGCGAAGGAGGCCGGTGAAGGGCCAAGTCCAGCACCAGGTGGCTAAGGGATTGTTGGGCGGAAGCCTAAAGGGCCAAGTCCATCACTCTACCTCTCGAAAATGTGACGCTATAAGAAAATAAAGTTGCGCCTTTGCTATTGGCTATAGCTTCTGGCGTAGTGATAAGCATTTGATCCTAACAAATGGTATCAGAGCCAGGTCTCGGGTTCAAGACCCAGCAAGAGTAGACAGATGGAATCTAGTTACAGGTTTTAAAGAATTTCTTTAATAATGACAGCCAATGATATAGAGAACTTGCCTAAACATAATACAGGGGTCCTTGTATCCTTAAAACCGCGGAAAATGCCTTGGATGGCTAGATAAAGTACAACAGCTGGAGCACCAAGTGCTCTAAGTTTAAGAAAATTCTCTGCTGGAATTCGCATGGGTGAAGACTGCAAGGATACATCCATTAAAATGGAAATCGTATTTTCACAAGAAACCAACTTATCAAAAGTATATTTTTGTGAGAAAAATAAATAAACAGAAGTGCAAGATAATTTATGAAAAGTAAATAGAAATTTTTGCTTCAAAGAAGTATTACTTACTGTTGGAATACCCATCATGCTTATAAAAACTCCAGAGCCAAGATACATTGCTGCGGCCTCCAACAAACCAATTCCAAACGATAACACCAAGGCAGTGGAGACTGATGGGAGGGGTTTCCTTTCAGCTGTTATAGAAAGAATGATATTACTCAAATATGATAATGCCTGAAAATTTTGTATTGGTATTCTTTATATTTTTTTCCATTTTCTAAATTTATATTAGCTGTCATGCCTATTTTAACATGTTGATTTACTTACCTGCAGCAGAATCCCCATCTGCAGATTTAGCGATGTCTTCGGCAACGAAAGAAGTTGCCACACTTAGGAGAGGGATGTTGAACACCTTTGATATGATGTTAAATATTGATATTGAAATGCCAGCCGAAGCCAACTCGATTGCACCTTTAAAAATGTTTAATTAGGAGCTAATCAGCATAAAGTGAACTGCATTATATCAGCAAAAATACAAACATTACCCCATAGTTTCTTGGAAACATTAACTAGGAACTGGAAAATTAATATATTAATAACTGAATCAAGTGTGTCAAAAAAAATTCACTTCCCAGGCATTTAAGTTCTTACTAGCACCAAATTGGTGTTAAAAAGGACTATACATTAATAACACCTTAGAATCATACCAAATGAATCAAATGTATAGGAAAATATTCAGTTCCCCACTTGTATTATTCTTTCATGTTAGAATATATTGGAACACATACCAAATAAAGAAAACTTTCAAAGACTAATAAAGCAAAAAAAAAAAAAAAAGTAAATAAAGACCCACTTTTGGTGTTTTTCAAAGGTCTTGGGGCCTTAGACCATGCTCTTCATTTAATTGGAGATTTAACATCAAATTGAAGAAGAAAATACTGAAAACCAAAACGAATATCAACAACCCTCTGGACTTCTTTTTTCTTTTTCTTTTTAACTTTTTTGTTGTGAAAGTATTTCTCCTTTTCATTTTTACTTTTTGCTGCAAGGAATAGAGAAAAAGAAGATGATTCAAACTTTCTTCTGGGAAGGGTATTATAGTCTGATAGCCAAGTTTTCACCAATGAACTATGACCACACAGGATAGATCCCAGAATTAACATCTATAAACACAAGGTTATGTTTGTTTTTGTCTTGCCCTGCATAAAGTGGGAACCTTGCCAATTGGCTTCAATATTTTACCACATTATGGGTGCAATTGTGCAAAAGGTTTATAGTGAAGCACAAAACAAAAAATAACTCACCCATCCTTCCAATATAAGCTGTTTCCATAAGCTGTGCCAAAGGTTCAATTGCCTGTCCAGCAATAGCAGGTAAAGAAAGCATTATGAGCTCAGTTTGGACACTAGCAACGGATGGTTCTTCAATGGAGTTACCTGACAATGCACTGAGAACCACGAGTCAGAACTTTATCCTATTTAACTCCACACAAGTAATTCTTCTGCTTTTCATAAATAACATCATAAAGACTAACTTAAAATATCAAGTCTAAGTAGGCTCTGAATCTCACATAGCTCCTTCATTTGATCCACCGATGAATCTCTCTCTGGTTGAAGCAAACTCCTCCAATTCAGAAGAACTCAACTCATACTCCAGAGCCTGTTCATCATTTAGTAACCCACAATTTTTAATCCTGCCAAATCTCAACCCTTTCCTAAGGCTTGCTCCAGGACGATGAACCCGATTAGCATTCCATGGCAAGGTCTTAACAAATAAGGTTTTCTTAGCTTCTCTCCTATCAAATTGTTTTGCAGTAATTCCAGAAGATATTCCACCGGTTAGCTTAATCACTCCCATTGTGTGCAATGAGCTACTAGCAGTATCTGTAATATGGGGAAAAAACACCCATTAGACTTTCCTTGTAAATCCCTAATTTTTTTGAGTACCTTTCAGTTTTTTCCCACTGAGAAACAACTGAAGATTTAATAAGGGAAACAAATGAGCCCCATACTCTGCTTCATCATCCATTCATCCGCATTGACATCAAATTTGAAAGTTAAGACTTCAATGGGAATATAAATCAAAGAAGTTGCAATAAAGTTAGCATCTTTTTACTTAAATTGCAATAAAGGTAGCATCTTTTTACTTCTTTTAAGAGATTTCAAGAAAATTCCGATAACCCCGTGAATTGCAGTGTAGTACAGGAAGGTGAATACCTGATGGGGGGGGTTTTGAGCAGGAAAAGAAGTTATCACTTATCAGAATCCAGAGAATCCTCCACACCCAGACATTCTAGTACAAACACACAAAAAGGGATCCGATTTGGAATCTGGGTAAGAGCAGCTCTTGAGCTACATTTCTTGTATAGGTAGGTGTGCTTATATAGAGGTTAAGCGACAGTTGAGACTTGAGTTGAGAGGCCTTGAATGAAGAGGGAGGGGGTAGTTGGGAGAGTTGTGAAGCAGCCGTGACGGTAGTACATGTAAATTATAAATTATATATAAATGGACTAATGAAATTTCTAATGAAATTATGGTGGCTAAGATTAAAAGAGGCTAATAGTTTAATTCTTTTCATGAATAAAATTTGGAGATAATGTAGTTAAGTTGGTTAATTTGTTGACTTGATAATCATAAAGTTATAAGTTTAACTCTCTACGGGAGTGCCAAAGGCCTTGTGGTTAAGCGGCATGAAGTGATTCTCCCAAATGGGAGGTCATGGGTTTGAGCCTCGGTGGGGGCAATGTTGACTATGTTGACTTTGTTGGGCTTCAATAGGTTGAGAAAGTATATGGACAGATACTACATGTAACAGGGTCAACAGTATTCAACAAAAAACTCTCTACGGGAGTAATTTAATAATGTTTTTTTAGTTTAAATCAATCAGTTATGACGTTTTAAGTTGGTTTACTTCTTTGTGGTCAATTGTCAGCTAAGATCATGAAATGAAATTTATTATTTCACAATATCAGATAGTGAGTGTAATTTTCCTTGTCAATAAAATTCTATTATGACAGAAGTTATAGTCTCATGTCTTTTTTGAGGTGGCACTAAATTCACAAATAAACGTATGACCATAAGCTAAAGCTTAGAGGACATAAGCATGCAGCGCCACATAAAGTGAAACTCACTATACGAGTTGACATCTTTCTGGCCTTCTGGATCCATCATCGTACTGTCAACAACATATGATTTTAAAAAATAAAAATAATAATGAAACATAATTTTTACCCCTAAATTATTAAATAATTATATTATGTGTTAATCTTGCTTACTTGTTGCCCTTTTTTTTTTTAATACTACTAACTCTATTACAATGCAGTATCTGTTGTTGCCCCTAAGTTATCATTGGTAATTTGGTATTGCACTTTTTGTCATTTTATTAACTTCTATTGCTCACTTTTTGTCCCTAAGCTAATTTCTCATGCTCACTTTTCGTCCTTAATGTTTTGTTAGTAAATAGACAAAAAGTGCAACGCCAATAATAACTTAGGGACGAAAAGTGAGTAAGATCAACACTTAACAAATTCTACAATTATTTTATAACTTAGGAGCGAAATGTACAATTTTTTCAAAAATTAAATAGTAATCAGCTAAATTATTTAGATGGTTAATTTAATAATTTTAATATTCTAAATTCAACTTAGAATATACCAATTATTAGTAATCTAAGTCATGCTTACCTAGCACATCATTAAATGGTGGTTGCGAATTTTATTGACATTCAAAAAAATTATCTCTTTAGTATATTAAGGTAGTGTATGTAAATTTATTACGGCGATTTAAATTATTTGTCAAAGGCTTTTCAATTGTTTTTTTTAATTATTAGTAATAAAGCGTAAATAAAGGGAAATGTTAAATAAATGGAGTAAAGAATGATTTTACAAAGCAGACCACGTTGTTATTGTGGCGAAATGACAAGATGGTATATTGGTATGTGTATGCATATTTGTGAAATAAAATAATAAACGAATCTTTAACACAGAGACGGACAAAATGTGAGGTTGTTGGATGCAAGTCTTTGTCTAAATTACATGGCCCCAATTATTGGTATTCAAAAACCACATGTGCCCTCTTCTTTCCTGTGTTTCTCTTATCTTTTTATTATTGTTATTGGCTTTTCTCTCTTTTGCTTTTACAACAAATTAAAATTGATCAATGCACTCTATATTATTTTTGGTTTTTTTTTTTTTAAAGAAGAGTAACATCAATTGTATATTTGTATCTATAATCTATAAGAAATAAGGGACAAACACCATTATAACGCAATCGATCCCTTCTCATCAAGGAACTAATAGCCTCCGATAAATATTAAATAAAGATAAAGAATTCATGAAATTATTTTTTATTTTAACATTTTATATGTCGAAAAGAAAATCACTGTTTAATTTCACAGAGGCTAAAAAAGTAAGAGTATCGTCCACAGAGTACGACATACCCTAGCCCCTTCAGCCTTTGCAAAGGAATGGGTGGGGCGATTATTATCCCTATGATTCTATGAACATAACTGATAACACAACAACTAATAGAGTCGTCTAAAAGTTGTTACAAGCAAGAAAGACTACCCTAGTACCCTACATAGGAGCGGTCCTCAGTGACAATTGATAGGCTTGAGATAACATTGCTACAATTCGTAAGAATGGGGACATTGGAGTAGCCATGATGTTTTATCCACCCAAGAGCCTCCATCAATGCTTGAGCTTCTGTCTCAAAAAGTTAATCAAAAAAACTATTTTGAACAGTTTTTTGAATTTTAGTATTTTGAAACAATAAGTTGTTACAAAAAAAAATTAATTAATCAAACACATATTAATTGTTTAATTAAGTCAAACAGCTAAGTGGTCAAATAAGTCAAAAATTCAAAATTGACTGATAAGCTAATTATCTTGCCAAACGATGTCATTATAATTATACAATTTTCTTATTGTGTAGTCTTTTTTGTTTAATGGTTTTGTCAAAAGTATTGCGATTATTATATCTAGCTAGCTAGCCAAGTACTAACAAACAACATGTGATTTTCCAAAGATTTATAACCAGAAAACAAGTTCTGTTGGGTCATGGTCCTGGCCTGCATGATTGCAACTTAGGACTAAATACATGTCCATGAACCTGGCCTGTTGCCGCTAAATTATTATTATTATATGAAAAATAGTAGTATATTTACTCCTAATCATATCACTAGTCTTAATGTTTTTTTTTTACAAACATTTTTCTTCTAACTCACCTAATAAAATATATTATCATTGTTTGCTACATCATTATCATTGTTTACTACATCATGGAATAAAAGTGAAGGAGTAAACTAGAAATGGTAATCGCTAGATGGACCTAATGGTCACAATTAAGTTTAATTTTTTGTCAAACATCATCTCGGTCAAGCCTGTTGTACAAGGTCTTCCTAATGCAACTTAATTACTTATCTTTTTGTAATTTGTGAACTATTATACAGGAGTATAGTTTACTAGATGCATACCACCGAGTAGCTAGGTAGCCGCGAATTTCCCTTATCACAAAAAAGAAAAAAAATGAGTACAATTTGAGAGTGTGTAGTAGAAATCTTATTTATTCAGTTATGTATGTGACTGACTTTTTTTCTCCTTTTTAGTTTTCTTTTAGAATAAAATTGAGAATTGCATTTATGACATTTTATTTAAAATTATATTGGATTATAAGGTTTTTGAAACTCCAACGAAAGACAAAACTCTCGCACCAACCAAATGGACTATTAATTTTTTTTAAGTAAATATACAAATTTTAAATATGACTAAATATTTAAAAAAATAAATTATAAATAATTTGAATAAAATTTTGTTAGTTGAATCAAGCATATTGAGACATGCATATAGAGTACAATATTGATCATAATTTTTGAGTAACTGCATGCTATTATGAACACCCTTACTTGACTACCTCACGTTGCAATATAATGAATGAAGTAAATTTGAGTGAGTTTGATCCAGAGTTGCTACTCAAAGGGCTGAATTATCATTTTTTTGAGAAGTGAATTATCATATTTTTAATCATATAAAAAGTAAATCATCTTTTAGATCACAATTTTAAAAAATAATAATAAGTATAACTAATTAAAGATTGATATCCTCTCATATACAGCCTCTATTCAAAAGTGAACTATGTTGAAAAAATAGCATTATATGGCATTGTAAGTCGCTATTTTGTGGTACAAACATATGTACGGCCCACTTCTAATTTGAATTGGGTCAAAGTGCATTTGGATCATTCGTAGTGAGACGAAGAGATCGATATATTGTACGCTCAAAACGGATAACGGGTGAATGAGAAATTGATTCTCAAAGTAAACTAATTTGAGTTATTGGAAAATGAAGGTGGAAACGTTTGGAAGCAACACGTGTCCAACATTGGTTTGGAAAGTGGGTTTGCACCACTATATATATAAAAAAAAAAAACCCCTTTAAAAAGAGTTTGAATTGTATAGCATAGAAGTTCTCTCTCACGTAGGGGTGTGTAAATCAAATTACAAAATGAGCTTGGAAAGGCTAAAATATTTTAAATATAAGGTTAAATGCTATTTAATCCCTTTTTAACAAGTCATAAACTACTTTTTTTTTTTTTTTCGCTCAAACATTGAGTCGTAGTTCGTTTTATCTTGAAAAATCTAGAGTACAACGCTTATATAGCACCAAAGGGAGGTAACAAATAAGGTTTTAAGGAAAATGTGTTTCGCACGACTCAAACTAACTCATAACTTTAGTTTTTGTGCTTGTAATTATATTATCAAAATAATATTTTCGTAGTATTATTTCTTACAAATCAAACCAAGAAAGCTAATACACAACTTCTACGAGAGAGTCAAACTTGAAATCTTATAATTATTAAACTAACTATCAGACTAACTTGACAGATGTTGTCCTAGTATAACATTTAATTTAAGAAATATCATTATTCGACTAACAAAGTCTTATCTATCATATCACAAATTATAGAAAAATTAATGCCCATGTTGTATCTGTTTACAATGATTTGAAATCTTTGTAACGCAATGCTACATTTCTTTCAATTCACAAATATAAATCTTAATTTTGATCATCTGTTTCATATGGTATTACTTAATTGATTGATATTTGTATTTGATTATTAAGTGAATTTATTTTTTAAATTGATTAATTCATGAGTTCTTATAATAAATAGGCAAAAATTAGTGTGAGACTGTCTCACCGTGAGACGGGTCGGGTTGGATCAAAGTAAAAATGTAATACTTTTACGCACAAATGTCATACTTATATGCTCAAATGTAATACTAATCAGGAATAAAATTTTTGTTACTTATAAGGGTAAATGTAATACTTTCAAGGGAAAATACAATACTTTTACATTTCGATTTAAAAGTATTACATTTTTTGTCAAAAGTATTATATTTTCCCGTATAAGTACGGGGCACTTGTCAACATTTCTTATTATGGAGAATGTAATACTTTTTCTCTTATAATTCACAAAAATTGTATTCTTGATTAGTATCATATTTGAGCATATAAGTATGACATTTACATGCTGCTTCGACCCGACTCGATCCGTTTCACGAATAAGGATCCGTGAGACGGTCTCACACAAGTGTGACCCTAATAAATATAATTAAGTGATATTATGATATAGTATATTATGATATATGAGAAATTAGCAATATTCTAGCATTATAACAATTACATTAATGGAAAAAGGCCAAATAAGTCAGAAACTATGTGAAAAAGTTTAATCCTACACTCAAATTAGGAAAAAAAAATCATATAAATATTTGAACTCCATAAAAAAGTGAAATACTCATTTTTTACCTATAAATTACATGTTATTATATGTTACTTTTGACATGACTTTTATGTGTAAGAGTATGTCCATCAGTTGATCTTGGTATGGTTTTTGATAAAAAATGGATGATGTGAATGAGAGAGGATGAGGAGAGAGAAGAAATGAGGTTGTTGCAGGAGGTATGGTTTTTAATTTGGTATGAAAATGTGGAGCTACATGGAGAAGATGGCGCGCCAGAATCACGCGTTCAGTGCAACTTGCGCGTGTATAATCTTCTTTATCTTTACTCTTTTTTTTTTGTTGGCAGATTTGTTTTTTTTTTCTTTTTTTCTTCCCTATCTTTTTTTTTTCTAGTCACACTTGCAAAAACTTCTAAAAAACTACAACTAATCTAATATTACTTGCTTGCATAAAAAGTTGTGGCAACTGCAACTATTCGTCTTGATCAATAGCCATGACACAACAACCATTTTCCTTTAAAAAATGTTTAATTTTTAAAAATCAAAATAGTATACATGACATTTACACAAGCTATTAATATTATACGTTAACGTTGAAATCACATCAACAATAACAAGTAACCTATAAGTAAAAAATGGAGTTGATTGAACTTCTTTTTCAAGTTTAGGTATTTATATAAAGTTTTTTAGACTCGAGAATGATATGATTAAATAATAATGAGAAAAAAAAAACACAAAAAATGGAGAAACAGAGAAAAGAAAAGAAGTCTACATTATTATTATAATCATGCATCTTCCTATGTCCTTGGAGGTGATGTTTCCTTCATTCACTTACATCCAGTGATACGAGAATCCACCATGGACCACGGTGGTTGTCGGTGTCGGATGCAGCGGCCCCGCCACCAAGAGTAATTATTTGGAATGGATGGACCCAGCAAACGTGAAATTCATTGCCCTACTCAAAATTATTATACTCTTTTTTTTTTTTTTTTTGAATTCAATGATTTCTTATAGTCATCATCACCATTTCACAACAACAACAACAACAATAATAATAATAATAATTATTATTATTATTATTATTGTTGTTGTTGTTGTTAAGTTGTTGTTGTTGTTGTTGAATGATACCTTACCTAATTTTCATACCATATATGGATGGGAAATAATTTAAATTGAAGACATAATTTAAACTTTATGAATTTTAGATTCGGCTTCATGTTTTTAGTCTCCCTGAGGGGCTAAATCCCTTTTATTTGACAATTTTATTGGTATGCATGCTTTGTCATGATTTATGTAGTTGTTAATATTTTTTATTTTATACTATTGTATTTAATTTTTTTAATGGAAAATAAAAATTAAATTATTATGGATGAAAATCGAAATTTATTTCCCATCAACTAACCGGTTAGGACATTATTGACAGCATGTGATGTGACTGCGTACATGTCTTCTTGGCTTTTGCTTAATGTTTCATGTTTAGTATGAAACAGTAAATATACAATTCATATATTTATATTTATTATAATACCAAATTATTAATAGGTTTAAACTTATGACAAAGGTTCTGACTTTACAATTTTTGTCACTCGCATAAGATCGATCTTAAATTTCCTATCTAGCTACCTTAGGTTATCCTTATCCCTGCAAATATTTCTCACTTTTTAAAATGAGTCATGCTTCCACATCATCAAATTTGCAAATTCTTCAATATTCATTCTACATCGATATCTGCAAATCTCTCTCACCCTAAAAAATGAATCCACTTTCATATTATACTATAAATATAATATTAAAAGAAATAATAAAAATTACACTTTTCAAAAAAAAATTTCAAAAAAAAAAGGAAAAGGTGAAATGATTGGCTGAAAAAGCTACCACATTGCTTCTCTCCCCACTTGCTAAGTTAGCAATTTCTCTCTCCCATTGCAATCCACGTAGGCTGAAAACCAAAAAGAAAAAAATTTATCTCGCTTGCTACATCATTTAGCAAGGCATTCAATTTCTGGGATGAGGTTAGTCTTAGTATTATTCTATCTGCAATATTATTGACTTGCAAGTTAATTGCAAGAATAATGAAAGTTATGAAGCTCTGATCTAGGGCTAGGTGACTTATTTATTTAGTATTTTGGCCAAATTTATTTATTTAAAAAAAAAAAAACAACAACCACAACAACAAATTACAAGTGAAATAGACATTCGATGAATGTCAATTGTTATATCATGGAGTCATGGACCAAGCTAAGATTCATATTGCATTGTGAACCTTAGTATAAAAATTATATGTTTGCAGTTGACACAGTTGTACCTGTAAACAAATTAAAGACACATTAAATGTTAATCGCAGACACATAACATGACAACTATAAACACATAAATTGTTAATTACAGGTACATAATATGTTAACTTCAGACACATAATATGTTAAACGACATCTTATGTTTTTGCAGTTAATATATTATGTACATGCAGTTAACAATTTATATATCTGTAGTTATCATTATGTGTCTATAATTATCATATTCTGTGTCTTCAATTCGTTTACGAGTATAAAAGCGATTAACTACGTACGACCGGTATAGGTAGAGAATGTGTCAACTCCAGATACAAAATTTAATTTGCGGATGAAAGTAGAGTTCCTCTATGGGTCGGACTTGCAGTGGTTATATTTCGAAGTTCAAAGGAAATGTCACATGGGCTGCTTTGCTGCTTCATTGGGTAATGGATTGGTAGGGGACAGGCCTTATTGCATGGTTTCTTAAAATGATAGGACATTGAGATTTATTTATTATTATTATTTTTTTTTGAAGAATAGGACATTGAGATTATATTCCTCCAATTAGTAATGATAGGACATTGAGATTTTTGAGAGCCCAATGATACTTGGAAGGGTTGTTATGCCGTGGGTCTCATTCACATACACTATATTCTACATTCATAATTTGTAAACTCCACATTCACACATTATATTACAGGATTATATGTTTCGTAACTATACTCTACATTCACATACATTATACTCTACATTCACAATTTGTAAACTCCACATTCACACATTACAGGACTACAAGTTGCTAGAATTTCTTAACTCTATTACAGATTCACACATGTATAACTCTACATTCACGATTTCTATACTCCATATTCACAATTTGAAACATCCACATTCACACATTTCTTGGCAACTCTACATTCACACAATCATAAATCTACATTCACGATTTCTATATTCTACATTCACACTTTGAAACCTCTACATTCACACATTTTTGGACAACTCTATATTCAGCAATATGTTTACTAATTAAAAACAAACAAACAAACAACAACAAAAAAAAAAAAAGACAAAAACGACGTAGTTTTGGACCCAGGTCCACCTTGCAAGGTGGACCTGAGTCCACAGCATAATTTGGAACTATGTCAGGGTCGGTGTTTGGACAATTATTATACTGTGAATTATGGTTTATATTATAAAGTGGTCCAATAATATATTTTTTCGTTTTATTATATTACCAAAAAGGAAAGAACTTTTCATATACTAAAATTGAATATCAACCATCGATCGATTTTGTAATATGGACCCGACCATGGTCCATACTCCACAATATAATTTGTCCTATTTGGGAATTTAAGCAAAAAAAGTGCTTGAATTAACTTCTCAAAAAAAAAAAAAAAGAAAAAAAAAAGTGCTTGAATTGAAAGTGAGAAGACATGCGCACTTTGTTATGCAAGTACATTACACGATGGCATAGACGAGAGGACATTGTTCCTTGGCATGCAAGATACTAGGATAGTATTAAAGTAGCTCATACAAAACCATTAAGAGCATCCATATCGGTGGAGATATTTCGCGATTATTGAGGAGGTTTTGTAAGTGTGATTAGGAAAGAAAAATGAGAGTAGAGAAAAAAAAAATAAAACAAATATAATTTTGTTAAAAAAAATAATAAACAAACTTAAAGTCAGGCGCGCCTGAGCGTGCACTGCACACGCCCGCTGAGCGCTTGCTGTGCGCCAAACGCGCACAGCAATAAATGGAGCATTAATTATTTCTTCTTGGGAAGCCAATATCCCAATGCTTTGCAGAAGCTCTTGGAGCATTCTCTCTCATTCCCTTTATGATGCCATGGTGTATGATTTCTAACAATAACCAAGTATTATCCCTTGATAGGGATGCTCTAAGTAAAAACATCATTATTGACATGATGAAGACAATACAACGTCAAATTGGTAAAATTTATTCTTTTTAACAAATCAAACATTACTTTGTAAGGCAAAATTGTAATTTATGCTCCTTACAAAAATATGTCAATTATTAATGTCACCCTTAAATTCTTAGTGGTGTAAATATTGCCCCTCAATTTTCAAAACGTGACATATATTGCCCTCCCCTGAATTATTAGTGGTGTACATGTTGTTACCCGTCGTTTTCCTTGTTCGAAGACCACGTTTTTCCCCTTCATTTTCCTTTCTTCATTTGTTCTCCTTCCACCAACAACAATGTTTCTCCTTCTTTCTATTAGGGAAGGGACAACATATGACACATTTTGAAAATTGATGGACAACATTTACACCACTAATAATTCAATGACGATATTTGTAATTAGGATATTTTTAGTAGCATAAATTACAATTTTTCCTAATTTCAAATATGTTGATTAATCGTTAGTAGTTACTTCTAAGATAACTCAACTTTTTTCTCCGCCTCTTTTAATACTAGTTTTATACGCGCATTGCGCGTATGAGTTAATGCCCAATGTTTATATTTAAATAAATATTTGAAAGTATACCAATGCAAGATTATATAGGAGAAGTTTATACATATGTAATTGAATGTCGAATTTTTTTATTTAAATATCTAACTCAAAGTATATGAATCCAAGATAATATAGAAAATTCATTATAATTATTACTAAAATAAATGTTTGCAACATTGTAAAATCGATAGTCTAAATATTTGGTCTAAAAGTGATAGTCTAAATAAATACTACTTTTCATTTGAATTTTTCTAAGTGTTCTTAATTCTCTTTTGAGTAACATTGTCATTGTCTTCATCTTTACTATTTGTTCTCTTTCTTTTTGTTGGTAGTGTGTTATTTGCAATTCGGTTATTGTTGGTAGCATAGATGACAACGTCATGCAATGAGATTATGATATAGGAGCTATGGACTTTCCTTTAGGTGTTCTGATTGGGATTCATTTGGTTCAACCATTATTGTTGAATGAGTTATTGTGGATAAAGAAATTCCTAGTTTAAGAAAAAAAGATTAAATAAATTAATAAAAATTTGAAAATTTAAATTATTATATATTTCAAAGATATTAAAATGTAGTTTCTCGCTTCAATTTGCTGGGTAATGGGTTATTTGAGTACTTTCATTGTCAACAAATCCCCAAGTAGTTAATATGATTGGTTTCAAACTATTATTTTTTTTTATTTTTTCATGGTATTAAAGAAATACATATGTATCATTTTTTGGTGTAACTACTAATTTATTTAATTCAATAAGAGTAAAATAGAGCGATTCCGCTTCAATTTGTTGGGTTATTTGAGTACTCTCTTTGTCAACCAATTCCCAAGTAGTTAATATAATTAGATTCAAATTATTTTAAAATTTATTTTTCATAGTATTAATAAAATACTTGGTAAATAAATATATAACATTATTTTGTACTATAACTTTGATATTTAATTACAAGATATTGTAAAAATAAGATATAATGGACAATGTAATGAATATCAATTGATAAATTTGAATGTAAAGAATCTTTGCATGAGAGAAAATAAAGACAATATAACTAATGAAATTATTTCTCTTATTTAATTTAATTTTTTGATAATGAATAATTTTTTCAAATAAAGGTATTGTAGACACATAATTCTAAATTAAAGAAATACATATTTATCATTTTTTGTTGTAGCTACTAATTTATTTAAGAGTTAATACCACAAATGGTCATCTGACTATTGGGCTAATACTCCTTTTAGTCCTCGACTTTCAATTCGACCACAAATGGTCCTCTGACTTTCATTTTTGACAATAAATAGTCTTCCGCTAAGATTTCTGTTAAATAGGTGTTAAATCTAGGGGTAATATCGTCAAATTGATTAATATTATTATGATTACTTCTTTTTGAGAATTATATGACACCATAATTAATTTCAAACATTAATAAACATTAAGTTAATATAACAAAATGGACGTGACAAATCACATAAATGAACAAATTTAAAAAAAATTCCATGATTAATGTTCGCAATTTGTACTTGATTAATTATATTAATTCAACGGTGGCGACCTTCAGTTATGTCCCAAACAAAATGTTTGATCGATTAATGAAGAGTGAAAACTATTAATCATCCATGTATGAATAACCATGAAAATTATGGAAACAAGGTTTTAAAAAAATTCTTCCATTTTAATTTGTTGGTTAAATTAAAAACAGATAACTCTAATATTAAATTTTCATTTTGTATGCATAATTACAAGAATAATGTGTATTGTCTTTTTATTTAGGATTATTTATATTTGTTAATTTTTCAATTATGTTTGTTGGTGAAAAATTGTAAACATTTTTATTATATATCAATTTGACGATAATACCCCTAGATTTAACATCTATTTAACATAATTTTTAATGGAGGACTATTTGTGGTCAAAAATGAAAGTCAGAGGACCATTTGTGGTCGAATTGAAAGTCGAGGACTAAAAGGAGTACTAGCCTAATAGTCAGAGGACCATTTGTGGTATTAACTCTTTATTTCTACTATACTAGAAGAGTCAAAGAGAGTTAGGCCTAAAATAGGTAGAAAAAATGGCGGGCAAATTATTTAATCAAATGGATGGTTCAGATGAATTATTTAAGCAAATAGATGCTTAAGATAATTCAGATTAATATTATTAATAGAGATTACCTAATTTAACCTTACTTTTATGATTATCCGTTAAGTTTTCCGTTAAATATTCTCTTCTCCGTTAATATTTCGTTAACTTTTAACTTACCCATTATTTTCTATAAGAAAGGTCTTAGGTTCGAACCTCATCTCAATCATATTTGATATAATTAAGTTTCTCACTCTATTTTACTCTTATTAAATTAAATAAATTAGTAGCTACAACAAAAAATGATACATATGTATTTCTTTAATTTAGAATTATGTGTCTACAATACCTTATTTGAAAAAATTATTCATTACCAAAAAAATAAATTAAATAAGAGAAATAATTTCATTAGTTATATTGTCTTTATTTTCTCTCATGCAAAGATTCTTTACATTCAAATTTATCAATTGATATTCATTACATTGTCCATTATCTTATTTTTACAATATCTTGTAATTAAATATCAAAGTTATAGTACAAAATAATGTTATATATTTATTTACCAAGTATTTTATTAATACTATGAAAAAATTTAAAATAATTTGAAGCTAATTATATTAACTACTTGGGGATTGGTTGACAAAGAGAGTACTCAAAAATAACCCAACAAATTGAAGCGGAATCACTCTATTTTACTCTTATTGAATTAAATAAATTAGTAGTTACACAAAAAATGATACATATGTATTTCTTTAATACCATGAAAAAATAAAAAGAATAGTTTGAAACCAATCATATTAACTACTTGGGGATTTGTTGACAATGAAAGTACTCAAATAACCATTACCAGCAAATTGAAGCGAGAAACTACCTTTTAATATCTTTGGAATACATAATATTTTAAATTTTCAAATTTTTATTAATTTATTTAATCTTTTTCTTAAACTAGGGATTTCTTTATCCACAATAACTCATTCAACAATAATGGTTGAACCAAATGAACCCAAGCAGAACACCTAAAGGAAAGTCCATAGCTCCTATATCATAATCTCATTGCATGACGTTGTCATCTATGCTACCAACAATAACCGAATTGCAAATAACACACTACCAACAAAAAGGAAGAGAACAAATAGTAAAGATGAAGACAATGACAATGTTACTCAAAAGAGAATTAAGAACACTTAGAAAATTCAAATTAAAAGTAGTATTTATTTAGACTATCATTTTTAGACCAAATATTTAGACTATCGATTTTACAAGGTTGCAAACATTTATTTTAGTAATAATTATAATGAATTTTCTATATTATCTTGGATTCATATACTTTGAGTTAGATATTTAAATAAAAAAAATTCGACATTCAATTACCCATGTATAAACTTCTCTATATAATCTTGCATTGATATACTTTCAAATATTTATTTAAATATAAACATTGGGCATTAACCATTCGCGCAATGCGCGTATAAACAGTATATATAATTAACTAATGAAATTATTTCTCTTATTTAATTTATTTTTTTGGTAATGAATAATTTTTTCAAATAAGGTATTGTAGACACATAATTCTAAATTAAAGAAATACATATGTATCATTTTTTGTTGTAGCTACTAATTTATTTAATTTAATAAGAGTAAAATAGAGTGAGAAACTTAATTATATCAAATATGATTGAGATGAGGTTCGAACCTAAGACCTTTCTTATAGAAAATAATGGGTAAGTTAAAAGTTAACGAAATATTAACGGAGAAGAGAATATTTAACGGAAAACTTAACGGATAATCATAAAAGTAAGGTTAAATTAGGTAATCTCTATTAATAATATTAATCTGAATTATCTTAAGCATCTATTTGCTTAAATAATTCATCTGAACCATCCATTTGATTAAATAATTTGCCCGCCATTTTTTCTACCTATTTTAGGCCTAACTCTCTTTGACTCTTCTAGTATAGTAGAAATAAAGAGTTAATACCACAAATGGTCCTCTGACTATTAGGCTAGTACTCCTTTTAGTCCTCGACTTTCAATTCGACCACAAATGGTCCTCTGACTTTCATTTTTGACCACAAATAGTCCTCCATTAAAAATTATGTTAAATAGATGTTAAATCTAGGGGTATTATCGTCAAATTGATATATAATAAAAATGTTTACAATTTTTCACCAACAAACATAATTGAAAAATTAACAAATATAAATAATCCTAAATAAAAAGACAATACACATTATTCTTGTAATTATGCATACAAAATGAAAATTTAATATTAGAGTTATCTGTTTTTAATTTAACCAACAAATTAAAATGGAAGAATTTTTTTAAAACCTTGTTTCCATAATTTTCATGGTTATTCATACATGGATGATTAATAGTTTTCACTCTTCATTAATCGATCAAACATTTTGTTTGGGACATAACTGAAGGTCGCCACCGTTGAATTAATATAATTAATCAAGTACAAATTGCGAACATTAATCATGGAATTTTTTTTAAATTTGTTCATTTATGTGATTTGTCACGTCCATTTTGTTATATTAACTTAATGTTTATTAATGTTTGAAATTAATTATGGTGTCATATAATTCTCAAAAAGAAGTAATCATAATAATATTAATCAATTTGACGATATTACCCCTAGATTTAACACCTATTTAACAGAAATCTTAGCGGAAGACTATTTATTGTCAAAAATGAAAGTCAGAGGACCATTTGTGGTCGAATTGAAAGTCGAGGACTAAAAGGAGTACTAGCCTAATAGTCAGAGGACCATTTGTGGTATTAACTCTTTATTTCTACTATACTAGAAGAGTCAAAGAGAGTTAGGCCTAAAATAGGTAGAAAAAATGGCGGGCAAATTATTTAATCAAATGGATGGTTCAGATGAATTATTTAAGCAAATAGATGCTTAAGATAATTCAGATTAATATTATTAATAGAGATTACCTAATTTAACCTTACTTTTATGATTATCCGTTAAGTTTTCCGTTAAATATTCTCTTCTCCGTTAATATTTCGTTAACTTTTAACTTACCCATTATTTTCTATAAGAAAGGTCTTAGGTTCGAACCTCATCTCAATCATATTTGATATAATTAAGTTTCTCACTCTATTTTACTCTTATTAAATTAAATAAATTAGTAGCTACAACAAAAAATGATACATATGTATTTCTTTAATTTAGAATTATGTGTCTACAATACCTTATTTGAAAAAATTATTCATTACCAAAAAAATAAATTAAATAAGAGAAATAATTTCATTAGTTATATTGTCTTTATTTTCTCTCATGCAAAGATTCTTTACATTCAAATTTATCAATTGATATTCATTACATTGTCCATTATCTTATTTTTACAATATCTTGTAATTAAATATCAAAGTTATAGTACAAAATAATGTTATATATTTATTTACCAAGTATTTTATTAATACTATGAAAAAATTTAAAATAATTTGAAGCTAATTATATTAACTACTTGGGAATTGGTTGACAAAGAGAGTACTCAAATAATAACTCAACAAATTGAAGCGGAATCACTCTATTTTACTCTTATTGAATTAAATAAATTAGTAGTTACACCAAAAAATGATACATATGTATTTCTTTAATACCATGAAAAAAATAAAAAAGAATAGTTTGAACCCAATCATATTAACTACTTGGGGGATTTGTTGACAATTAAAGTACTCAAATAACCCATTACCCAATAAATTGAAGCGAGAAACTACCTTTTAATATCTTTGGAATACATAATATTTTAAATTTTCAAATTTTTATTTATTTATTTAATCTTTTTTCTTAAACTAGGGATTTCTTTATCCACAATAACTCATTCAACAATATTGGAAGCCCAAGCAGAACACCTAAAGGAAAGTCCATAGCTCCTATACCATAATCTCATTGCATGACGTTGTCATCTATGCTATCAACAATAACCTAATTGCAAATAACACACTATCAACAAAAAGGAAGAGAACAAATAGTAAAGATGAAGACAATGACAATGTTACTCAAAAGAGAATTAAGAACACTTAGAAAAATTCAAATTAAAAGTAGTATTTATTTAGACTATCATTTTTAGACCAAATATTTAGACTATCGATTTTACAAGGTTGCAAACATTTATTTTAGTAATAATTATAATGAATTTTCTATATTATCTTGGATTCATATACTTTGAGTTAGATATTTAAATAAAAAATTCGACGTTCAATTACCCATGTATAAACTTCTCCTATATAATCTTGCATTTATATACTTTCAAATATTTATTTAAATATAAACATTGGGCATTAACCCATTCGCGCAATGCGCGTATAAAACTAGTAATTTAATAAGAGTAAATAGAGTGAGAAACTTAATTATGTCAAATTTGATTGAGATGAGGTTCGAACCTAAGATCTTTCTTATAGAAATTAATGGGTAAGTTAAAAGTTAACGGAATATTAACGGAGAAGAGAATATTTAACAGAAAACTTAACGGATAATCATAAAAGTAAGGTTAAATTAGGTAATCTCTATTAATAATATTAATCTGAATTATCTTAACCATCTATTTGATTAAATAATTTGACTGCCATTTTTTCTACCCATTTTAGGCCTAACTCTCTTTGGCTCTTATTAGTATATATATATATATATTAGTTTTATACGTGCATTGCGCGAATGAGTTAATGCCCAATGTTTATATTTAAATAAATATTTGAAAATATTTAAGACACTTAATTATGTCAAATTTGATTGAGATGAGGTTCGAACCTAAGACCGTTTTTATAGAAATTAATGAGTAAGTTAAAAGTTAACGGAATATTAACGGAGAAGAGAATATTTAACGGAAAACTTAACAGATAATCATAAAAGTAAGGTTAAATTAGGTAATCTCTATGAATAATATTAATTTGAATTATCTTAACCATCTATTTGATTAAATAATTCATCTGAACCATCCATTTGATTAAATAATTTGACCGCTATTTTTTCTATCTATTTTAGGCCTAACTCTCTTTGACTCTTATTAGTATAGTAGATATAGTAGAAATGCAACCATGCGATGAAAATATGTATACTTAAGAATATAATTATATTTCATAAAATAAAAAAAAAAGAATATAATTATTACGTTTTCAAAAAAAAAAAAAGAATATAATTATTATAATTGCGGAGCAGCTACTACTCTGTATTATTTTAAAAATCAATGGTCACGTGAAGGAAAGCCCAAAAAATAATTTTTTAAAAGCCCAAATAGGGTTATCAATAAAACCCATATAATTTCTGCCGCCCAAACTTTAAGGACAAAGAAAATTGCAAGTGATCAAGTTGACTGGGAAGAACTACACATATCTGGTCTGTTTACTGTTTAGGCATCCATCTGGTCCGTTTTGATTGTTACTTCAATTACCTTATGTCTGTTATTTTAGGTGATGAATTAAATTCGCAACAACTATTTGATGATGTATATTAAATAAATTTTACTCTTTAAATATTGTAAGAAGACTCTATGCGACAAATTCGATCGATAAATTACTAACAAGAATCAAACTCATTACGTTTAAGTATGAGAATTATGCTTCATCCACTCGCCCATCCTTTTCAGGATCAATTACTTTATCTTTGAACAATATAAGGTTAAACCCTAAATTTGGTGGTTTCTCATCCCCTGCCTTGAAGATTGTGAGAGGAGGTAAATCGCTGGATTTGTCTCAATAACTCAGGTTTAAGTGTTTGCTTTTTGTCCTAAGGTTGAGATCCTCCTCCATTGAGAACTCAAACTTGAGTATTTGCTAGGTCACTACACCCACACTCAACCTTTTAACAACTGAGCTATATTTTAGTAAGAAACACCAAACCAGTCAACCACCCTGCGTTAGGAAATTCTGATCACTTAGCAGCCTATCCTTGTTAGGGATGGCAACGGGAGGGGGGCAGATGGGGTCCTCATCCCTACCCTCGAATTGATTAGAGTAGGAATAATGTTCATTCAACAACAGATTACACAAAGTGAGAGTCCTATTTGAGTAGGACACTAACCTCTCATATTCTACAGGACTAGTAACGTAGACTAAGTTACAACCACAGATACAAGACTATAGAATAAATAACAACAATAATAATAACCATAATAATACTAACACACCCCCTCAAGCTCTAGGTGGTAGCGAAGCAACATGGAGCTTGCCTCGTAAAGCCTGAAACCTCGGACCCGGTAACGGTTTGGTGAAGATATCCGCAAGCTGATCCTTTGTAGACACAAAGCTGACAACGAAGTCCCCAGACGCAACTTTGTCTCGAACAAAGTGGTAGTCGATTTCAACATGTTTGGTGCGTGCATGAAACACCGGGTTGGCTGCTAGATAGGTCGCCCCAAGATTATCACACCACAAAGTCGCAGGTTTGCCGGAGTGGAGACCGAGCTCACGGAGTAGTGACACAACCCAAGTAACCTCAGCCGAGACATCAGCTAGGCCTTTGTATTCGGCCTCTGTAGAAGATCGTGCAACAGTACGCTGTTTCCGGGAGAGCCAGGAAACAAGATTGTCACCGAAGAACACTACGTAGCCACTGGTGGATTTTCTATCAACCGGACAGCCAGCCCAATCAGAGTCAGAGTAAGCATGTATTTCGGAAGACGCCGAGGCAGAAATACGCAGCGCATAATCCTATTCCCTTTAACATAGCGAAGAACCCGTTTCAACAGACCTAGTGATCAACCGTGGGAGAGTGCATGAACTGATAGAGTCGGTTAACTGCATATGAAAGATCATGCCGAGTGATCGTTAAATACTGAAGGGCCACAACCAGACGTCGATACTGAGTCGGATTATCAAACAAGTCAGACGACGGCGTAGCGGACTGTGTGATGGCAGCCGGAGTACACAGTGGCTTGCAATTAGCCATTCCCGCACGTATGAGGATATCCTTCATGTAGCGTCGTTGAGACAACATAAAACCTCCATCTACCGGAACAGTCTCAATTCCGAGAAAGAAACTCGGGGTGCCCAGGTCTCTAATCTTGAAAGTAGTTGATAGTCGGTGTAAGAGTGTGGAAATCAAAGTAGTATCATTGCCCATCATGATGATATCATCAACGTAAACCAGCAAAAAAACCTTGGAATCACCAGCAGTATAGTAGAATAATGACACATCAGTTTTCGAAGATTTAAACCCTGTAGTAGTCAAAAAATCATGTAAGCGTTTAAACCAGGCACGTGGAGCCTGCTTCAGGCCATAAAGAGAGCGCTGTAAGTGGCAGACGTGACCGGGATGAGCTGGATCCTCATACCCCGGTGGTTGTTTCATATACACGGTCTCAGATAGGTGGCCATTAAGAAAAGCATTGTGAACGTCTAGCTGTCTTAAGGTCCAATTGTTCGAAACCGCTAGTGAAAAGAGAAGAGAATCTGGACTGTAGTCGGTTTTACTACTGGGCTAAATGTGTCGAAGAAGTCTTCACCTGCAACTTGATTGAATCCCTTAGCTACTAGATGAGCTTTGTGACGCTCAATGGTACCATCTGCTTTGCGTTTGGTGCGGTATACCCACTTGCAACCAATAATATTCATTTGGGGCGTAGCCGGTACCAGTAACCATGTGTTATTATGTAGTAAGGCATTGAATTCCTGATCCATAGCCTCGCGCCACTGCGGGTAACCCACAGCCTGAGAGTACCAAGTTGGGTCAAGACTCGTTGTCAAGGCATAGAATTGTTCATCAGTGCCTTGTGTTTTACGACGAGTTCGCATAACATGAGAGTTGTGTTGTGATTTAGCCCGAGGAGGGTTTTGTGATGTAGTTGTGCGATGCTCAGTTGATCCCTGTGGTGCCTCTATTGCCAACGCAGGTGGTTCATGAGCAAGTGGAATAGCCGTGGAGACAGGCTGTGAACCCACATGCACGGGGCTAACACCCCATGGTAAAGCTGGAGTGCTTTGTTCAGAATTAACCTGTAATGAGGCAAAGGGAAAAGTAGTTTCATCAAAACGGACGTGCCGACAGATAAAGATTTTCCCCGAAGTGAGGTCCATGCAACGATATCCCCTAAAGGAAACAGGGTAACCTAGGAAGACACAGGGGGTAGACCGATACTCTATTTTGTGCTGATTATAAGGACGGAGATACGGGTAACACCTGCACCCGAAGACTCGAAAGAAAGTGTATGGTGTGTGGTTTTATGTAACCGGTAATATGGACTCTCGAATTTGATTGCAGAGGAAGGGAGACAATTAATTAGGTAAGTTGCAGATTCAAAGGCATAATCCCAATATTGCTGGGGTGTTGAGCTTTCAGCCAGTAGGGCCAAACCGGTTTCGACAATGTGCCTATTCCGGCGCTCAACACGACCGTTTTGTTCGTGTGTATAGGCACATGATTGCCTGTGAATGATGCCTAAAGATTCAAAAACCTTATGCAGGCGACGATATTCACCCCCTAAATCAGATTGGATGGCTTTGATAGAACGCGAAAACCGTCGTTCTACCATCACCCAGAATAAATCAAACGTTTTATAAATATCAGATTTTAATCGAAGCGGATAAAACCAAGTAAAACGCGAAAAATCGTCTACAAACAGAACGAAATAACGACAACCCGAATGCGAAATCAAAGGAGACGGACCCCATATATCCGTATACACTAAGTCTAGAACATTTTCACTAGTGCTATCTACCCTATCTAACGAGAAACGTGATGACTTGTCGAGTTGACACGCCGAACACAATTTTGCAGCACTAGTGTTATTTGTAGTGACCGGAACAGTTTTCAGAACTCTCTGGAGGACACGACTGTGAGGATGACCTAGCCGTTGGTGCCAAACGACTGACGACACCCGAGAGGTGACAAAAGCTGAATGAACTCGCGGGATAAGTAGCTTGTACAAACCCCCGTTGACCGAACCTTTAAGCAGAATTTCCCGGGAATTGGAATCCTTCACACAAAACATATCTTTATGAAACTCAAAGAAGACGTTATTGTCATTAGTAAATTTAAGAACAGACAATAACGGTAAACACAAATTTGGAACATGTAGAATTTGTGACAGTTTTAAAGATTTAGACATAGAAGGGATTGTCGCATGGCCAACCCGAGAAATTTCCAAACCTGTGCCGTTACCCACTCTCAAAACATCGCCTCCGTTATAATTGTCGGACTGCTACATCATGTCCGCGGCTGGAGTTGCGTACACGGAGGCTCCAGTGTCGGGAATCCATGCATCGGCAGCAGCAGGGGAGTCTGTTTCGCCGGAGAGAGCAACATTTGCGTGAGCCACCGGCCGATCATCATACCTGCGGAAACAATTTAACGCAGAGTGACCGTGAGAGCGACAGATCTGGCATCGCGGTCCGCCACCTCGTCCGCGACCATTGCTGCCTCGGCCACGATTGTGGCGACCTCTGTTGTTCGTCGAACTGCGGCCACCTCCGTGAAACTGACCGCCACTGCCATGTCGATCGCGGCCTGCATAAAAAGCAGTAGCAGGGCCATCAATCGGCGAGTTGCCCGTCGGAACGTGATCGTGGGCCTGAATGAACTCCTGGGCCTGCAGCATGTCGGCGAGTTGCGGCAAGGTGACCTCCGTGCCCGTGACGGTTAGCGAGCTTGCCACCGATCGATATTCCGGGCGAAGACCTCTGAGGACGTATAGAATTTGTTCGTCCTTCAAGAGGTGGCGGCCGACGAGGGAGAGCGCCTCCACCAGCATCTGCGCGCGTCCTAGGTAATCCATCGGCGTCGCATTGCCTTGCCTCAATGTTTGGAACTGCCCGAGGAGACTCAGGCACCGTGCTCGTGTGGATGAAGCGAGTGTCGACGTGATGGAATCCCACACCTCCTTGGCGGTGGTCCGGCCAACGACGAGGTGCATCACCTCGTCGGAGAGTGACGAGATGAGCATCGAAAGCAGCGACTGATCCTGCTGAACCCATGCGTGATACGCTGGGTTTGTCGCCGGAGGGATTGCCGGGGTAGCGGAGGAGCCGTTAGTCGCCGGAGCGGGGATCGTCGGGGAAGGACAAGGAATGGCGCCGTCGATGTAGCCGAGCAGATTGTGTCCCCGGAGAAACGGAATTAATTGAGTACGCCAGAATAGGTAATTGTGATTCGTGAGCTTGATGGATACAAAGTGATGGGCTTGTGTGAGAGGGTTGGGAATGTTTGCAGGTGCGGCGGGGGGAGTGGCTGGGGTGATGGTGGTGATCGTACGATCGGAATTTGGTGCGGCCATCAGAAAATAGCTCGGCAAGAAGAACAGGAAGAGAGTCGAAAAACAAGAAAGGTCCCTAACCTATCGCTAGCTGATACCAGATTAGAGTAGGAATAACGTTCATTCAACAACAGATTACACAAAGTGAGAGTCCTATTTGAGTAGGACACTAACCTCCCTCCTATTCTACAAGACTAGTAACGTAGACTAAGTTACAACCACAGATACAAGACTATAGAATAAATAACAATAATAATAATAACCATAATAATACTAACAGAATTCACCCCCACCCTCCCCCCTGCGTTCCTCGGCGTGGATGGGATATTAATCATTCCCGTGAATTTTTCTAAGAAGGGAATTTCCCGCTCCAATTTTTTTTTTTTTTAATTTATACACTTCTCAATTTTTAGTACACTATAAAATAATATTTTATTTAAATTATACAATTAATTTATTAATTTATATATTCACCTAATATCCAATCATCTCAAAATACAACCATTACAAAATACTTAAAACATTAAACAATACTTAAAGATTCAAATTGTTCAATCTTAAATCTTTAACCAAAATACCAAATGGTGGTCATAGGTTCGAACTCCGATGGTGAGGGCTTAGATTTTTTGGGTTGAAAATATTTGAGAAAGTATAGAACAAATACTACATTCTAAAGAATCATGAGTATTTCAAAAAAAATAATAATAATATATTACATATATATAATATATATTTCAATATATAATATATATTTCGGAGATTAGGGGTCGGGTCGGGTTTTTGGAGGGGGTAAAACACTAAAACCTCGTCCCCGTCACCGCCGAGGATGGAGAAATTCTCCCCATGCATCTCCACCCCTGTCAGGGCAGTGATTGAGTTTCTTCATAGGGTCGAATTAAATTGACATTCCTAATCCTCATATGATCCTATTAGTTTCCAACAAGCATATGTGGTGCTCTTTTCTTTGTGTGTATATACAATGATTCAAAACATTTTATAATTCAAATTCATATATATATGATAATACTTTTTGAGAGACCAGTTTATGAATAAAGTCTGATTAAAACTTAATTAGATTAATCTTATTTTGTGAGATGTGATAATATTATAAAATAAAAATGAAAATGAAAAAAAAAAAAGTTGACTAGTAAACTCTAGCAACTAGTCTAATTAAGCACGTATGTAGCAATCGTGACAGCTATACCCCGTTACTTGTGACAAACAGTACCCCTTTGCTGGCAATGGAATTGGATGTATGCATAATATTTGAATTTAAATTAAGTTCTATTACGTTATTACAGTGTAATTTTAAATTCTACTTTATCAATTTTATTTTTGATGTAGCAGACAAATGAGATAATAGAAAATTCTCACAACCCATCAATAATTTAAAAGTGAGAGTATAATTTAAAGATTAAAATGTGATTGTATTGACTTAATTCCGTATGACAAAGCGGAAAGATTAAAATGGTGTCAGTAGTAAGATTTAAGTGATTAGACCACTCTAATCGTAATATATTTTATCATAAATTAATTAAAAGTGCTATACTTTTGAGTAATTAACTGCTCTCATCACAACTTATTAATCAAAGAACTAACTAAAAAGGGATTAAAATAACGTCTTAATCACTTTCTAAAAAATATCATTAAAAAATCCTAGGAAGAAACAAGTGAGTCTCCTCTTTTACGGATTAATGAGAAGACATTGGTCGCTGTCTGCTCCCTAAATCTTATGTCGGATGTACACAACCCTCAAAAATTGGGCACGTTAGTACTTAATCCCCAATCTTTTTGCCCCACACGTCAAGTTACATAATCTTCAAAAGCCGCCTTGATTTTTCAAACAACAATTCCAAAATATCTCTACGTACTGCATCTTTATCTTTAATTTTATGTGTAATTGTGTGCGTGTGTGTATATATAACACTTTTAGTCCACTAAATTATAAGATAAATATAGTTTTCACCCTTAACTAATTAATATTCATATAAAGTTGTAAAGGTATTACCTAATTAATCACTAAGGTAGTTTAATTAGTTTTTGTTATGATGGATATTGTTATTTTAATTTGCATAGAAATTAATGGTGCAAATAGGACATATATACCGAAATAAACCTTAACAAATTAGGCTTGAGCATGTTAGAATATAAGGAATTGAATAAGCCAGTAAGTAGGTCTTTTTAGGGTAAAGTTTAACCAAAAATGGCGGTTTTTTATTTTTATTTTTTTATTTTTAAATTTTAGTTAATTATTTTATTTTAAATTATTAAATTTTTTTTTTTTGTAAATCTGTAACTGCCACATCAACACAATTTCATGTAAACAGGTCATTTTGGGTTTAATTGCATGAGTTTGTGTAATTTAGGAACCCAATTACATTTTTTTAGTTCGATAGCCTAATTGCGGGTTGGTGTGCAATTTAGTGGCCTATTACCTCCTTATTCCTAACACTAATATTGAAATGACAAAAATTGTTTTTTTTTTTTCAGTAAAAGTTAATTTATTCTTTATTAATAGTAACTCAAATTAGAGATTGTCATTTTAACTATTCATCCTCCATTTTTGTAATTCAACATTATTTTAGTTGATTTGGGGACTACTATTGTATTTTCCATATTTGTAATCAATTGCTAAAATACAAAATTTTCTTTGTATGTACAAACTCACACATATACATATAAGTAACTTGCCTAGATATAATCAATTGCAAAATTAAAAAATACAAAGTTAATACTTATATCAAATAAGAAAGTATTAAATTACATAAGAGAGATGCTACACACCCCTCTTAAAATTTCTCTTATTATTTTCCCTCTTTACACGACACTGCTTAATTTGTTACTTTAGTGTTTAATTAAAAGTATGTAAGTGGGGTCAATCAATGCATAACACAAATAATGATTATAAACCACATCATTAGGGGAAATATTAAGGGGGGAGTGGGGTGGAGGAGAGAATTGGAGGGGAAAATAACATTATATTTTCCATTACATAAATAGGGATGAATAGTTAAAATAACAACTTTTCATTCGAGTTAGTGAATTACAAACAATAATGAAGAAAATCATACTAAAAATATAATTTTGCACTTTCTATATTAGTTTTTATGTTTCTATCCAAAATAAAACCATACATCAAAAGGTCTAAATAAACAAATTTGATAACTAATTATGGGTACTATTGCAACTCCATCTTAATTAGAAACAAAAGTAACACTTATCTTAGAACTTAAGGACGTACTAAAAATGCAACATTATTTTAAAATTATTATAATATTACTTTTATATTTAACTTTCAATATCAATTGGATTAAATTACTAATAAAACTTTCCTAATTAATCACAAGTAAACCAGCTTTATTATTAATTCATATTCTTAATTTCTTATATATATAGTTCTTTCAGTGGATCCAATTTTCATAACCTTCATCCACTTCAAAAACATATTTGAACAAAAAAAAATGAAGTTTTGCTTAGTGTTAGCATTGTTTTCTATAGTGATATTAGCATCCGAAGCACAAGAGCAATGTGGGCGCCAAGCCGGCGGAGCATTATGCCCCGGCGGACTATGTTGCAGCCAATACGGCTTTTGCGGCAACGACTCTGAATACTGTTCCCCAAGTTCCGGCTGCCAGAGCCAGTGTTCCTCCTCCGGCGCCGGCGCCGGCGATGTTAGTAGCATAATCAGCCAGGCTGTTTTCGATGACATGCTCAAGTATCGCGACGATTCGCGCTGTCACGCCCCTGGGTTTTACACCTACGACGCCTTCATTGCCGCCGCGAAATCCTTCGGAGAATTTGCGACGACTGGGGATTTGGATACTAGGAAGAGAGAAGTTGCCGCTTTCTTGGGCCAAACCTCCCATGAAACTACTGGTTAGTTTGACTTTACTTTTCTTCCTTATTAATTATTGATTATTGTCACAATTAGAGCTTTCAAAATGGTTTGGCCTGTACCTGTCCCGTCATATAATAACGGTAGGTTAAGTTACAACGCTATTGAAGATGTTCTTAAGAATTTAATAATCTATGATAATGTTAATTGTTTTGTTGAGTTGTCAATTTAGACAGGTTTGGTGAAATAAGTTAGGATTTGAATCTTGTTAATTAATTAATTTATTTTAAATTATTGGTGTGTTGAATTGAGGTTATTTTTTCTAGCTTCACCTTGTGTCCTTGTCAAATGATGGTTGTATAGCATACATGTTACTCTCTCAATGTTTTGACAACGTAACTCTCTAGATATATACTCATAAAAAATGATAGTATTATCCAAACTATAAAACAGTGCATTGCAATTGACTGATGATAACAAATCGCCCTATCTTATTAAATTATGTTTGAAAAAAATTCTATTGTCAATTTTGTAATAATACCTATAACATTATTTGTTGTTGCATAACGTATTGGTATGCATGTTTTGTAAAGGTGGGTGGGATGATGCACCAGATGGTCGGTATGCATGGGGATATTGCTTTTTACAGGAGGGCGGAGATGATCCTTATTGCAATGTAACTCAAGAGTGGTCATGTGCTCCCGGTAAAAAATATTTTGGCCGTGGACCTATCCAAATTTCTTAGTAAGTATATAATAATCTCTGAACCATATATCTTACAATCTCATAATATTCACTTATTTTTGCAATTCAAATATCACCATTTCATTTTTGCAACTTTTTAGCAACTACAACTATGGTCAAGCAGGGAAAGCTCTTGGATTTGATTTGATAAGTAATCCGGACCTTGTTGCGACGGATCCAACGGTTTCTTTCAAGACAGCATTCTGGTTCTGGATGACACCTCAGGGAGCCAAGCCATCTTGCCACGACGTGATCACCGGAAAATGGAGCCCGTCGCCGTCCGACACGGCGGCGGGGCGTGTCCCGGGGTACGGACTGGTCACCAACGTCATCAACGGTGGGGTTGAGTGTGGGCCCCAGGGCGAGCATGATAAAGAAGCGGACCGGATTGGGTTCTACAAGCGCTATTGCGACATATTTGGTGTAGGCTATGGTGACAATTTGGACTGCTCCACTCAAACTCCTTATAGTCCATAAGAATTAGTGACTTTATAAAGAAATAAAATCATCTCTATGTCTTGAAAAAAAATTAATAATAAAAGTAGTGGGGGAATTGATATTCCCGTAAGAATATTTAAAATAATATATATAGTTGGTATTTCTATATTGTATTTTTACGTTTTATATCATGATTTGCTGAAACTTATTAAAGTTATTGTGCCACTAATTTAATGCTCAATGTTTATATTTTAATAAAAAATTCAAAATATATCAATGCAAGATTATACATAAGAAGTTCAATTCATTATAGTTGACATTAAAGTTCATGCTTAATAAATGTGTTGTCTTCATTGGCATCTCATCTTAGCTATACATGTATCTCATCTTCACTCTCACTATAATTTTTTTAGTTAGGCCACGAGGTGTTCTGAGTAGGCCTTAATTGTAGGAGACACCTCTAAACCCGTACTATTACGACCCCGTTTTTGTGGGTTTTGTTTTAGCCTTGATTGGCTAGAAAGCCATGGTTTTTGCATGGCAATGGGCTATGCCATGGCTAAGTCGCTAGTTGTTGGCTTAGGCGAGCACGTTTGATGGTGCGTGGCTCGGGCTTGGGCTTCGCGACTTGCCGGTTGGGCAAGGTCGCTAGTTTGGCGAACCAGTGTGGTGCGCGGCTAAGTGGTGGCGCGGAATGGCTCGATGCAACTCAGACTTGGGCGCATTGGTACGAGAAGGGCTCGGTGCATTCGGACTCAATCGTGCCGTTGCGAGAAATGCGGGGCGCGGTCTAAGCGGTTGGGCGCTACGCGAGTAAGTCACGTCGATGCGGAGCGGCGTGGGCACAAGTCAAGGTGAGCCAAGGGCGCGCGCTGGGCGCATGCGGCTGGCGGTTACTATGCGGTTGCATGGCATGTGCGCGGCATGTGAGGGCAGTTTCCAAGCATGTGCGGAGCATGTGAGGCGGTTTCGAACTTGGCTATGCGGCAGCATCTAGTTTGCTTTCATAAAGTCAAGCGGTTGGCTTGTAACCGCCTTAGATTAGTATAAATAGCCTTGTTTTGTAGCCGGTTTTGTAGAGAGTTGAGTGTAAAGGCTATGGGTGAGTGCTGGTCAAGTGTTTTGGTTGTAACGCTCTTGGTTTTAGAGTGTTGTGAGGATCCTGTGTACGTTTGGTTTATGAATATACAAGGTTGGGCGGTTTAGTCCGTAAAAGCCTGCATTCCTTTGCTGATCTACTTGATAAAAACATTAAACACACGGGTTGGGTGTCGGTGAAAGGCTGACTGCCTTTGGGTTTTGAAGGTAGGCCGTGCGGGTGCGAGTTAGCTGCGTGGTTTCAGAATTCGCCCTGTATCAATTGGTATCAGAGCTAGGTTGGGCTCAAGCCGGTACGAGACGATCAGCAAGCGTGGCGAGGATGACGGTGAGTCCACTAACGTTGTTGGTGGACGTGGTGTTGCTCCTCGTGAGGAATCAGAAACCTCAAGGCTAGCCAAGGGGACTGGTTCGGTTGCGGGTGACCATGACGTGGAAGTTAGGGACCTCGCGGTGCGTCTCAAGGCCTTGGAGATGTACATACAGACGCTGCAAGAGGAGGCTCGTGATGACATTGAACTGTTGAGGGAGGACAATGCCTCACTCAAAGTCGAGATAGGCCTGTTGAAGAAGGCCGTGGCCAGTGGGCACGCAGATCCTTAGTGGTTCAGGTGCAGGGTTTAAGGTGCCGGAACCGAAAGCCTTTGGTGGTGCCCAAAACGCCAAAGAGCTTGAGAATTTCTTGTGGGATATGGAAGAGTACTTTCGAGTTACCGGTGTGCCGGATGATGAGAAAGTAGCCATGACCAACATGTACTTGTCCGATGACGCGAAGCTGTGGTGGCGTTCGCGTTTGGCAGATGATACCGGTGCTGGTCGAGAAAGAATTGAATCTTGGGATAGACTCAAGAAAGAACTGAGTGGGGAATTCTTGTCGGGCAACGCTAGTTGGTTTGCACGGGAATCCTTGAGGAGACTGACCCACTTCGGGACGTTGAGGGACTATGTTAAAACTTTTTCTCTGTTGACACCGGATTGACACAATAAGGAACAAAGTGTTGAGACTGCTGATCATATTGATTTTTCCATACAAGTGGGGTACAATATGCGGCTAGCCCCCTTTGACTGAAATTCTGAATATGTATAACATGCTACTTTAACCCATACAGAGCTTCTTCAATTCAAATTGTTAACAAAAGGGTAAAAATCACAATGATTTAGAATATAATTAAAGATAACAGTACAATTGCTCATTCATAATAATTAAAAGTTAAAATAACTAAATGCTAAACATCAATGGCAAAAACTTGTGTGAGACCGTCTCATCGTGAGACGAGTCGGGCTGGGTCGGGTCATGATGTAAATGTAACACTTATACGCACAAATGTCATACTTATATGCTCAAATGTAATACTAATTAGGAATAAAAATTTTGTTACTTATAAGGGTAAATATAATACTTTGATGGGAAAATATAATACTTTTACATTTCGATTTAAAAGTATTACATTTTTCCTCAAAAATATTATATTTTCCCTTATAAATAAGGAAAAATTGTCAACATTACTTATTATGAAAAATGTAACATTTTTTCTCTTATAAGTAACAAAAATTGTATTCCTAATTAGTATTATATTTGAGCATATAAATATAACATTTGCACATATAAGTGTGACATTTGCATGGTGCTTCGACCCGACCCGACCCGTCTCACGAATAAGGATCCATGAGACGGTCTCACACAAGCGTGACCCAACATCAATAAAGGACTAAAAATCACACCTTTTTTTTTTTTTTTTGAAACAAAAAATCACACCTTTTAAAAGGGGGACAACTGGTTAATATAGCTTGGCAATTGAGACAATAAACAGATCATTTCCCTCAACTTGATTAGGCTAGAAGGAAACGTACTATGTAACCTATATTACAGACTACTAGACGACTGAACACAACATTTTTTTTTATTAAAACGCAATTTAAATTTAAACCTCCTAAATAGATCAAGATATAATTTATCACTAAATTACACCCCAACCTCCATAATTAACACAAATGCTGTACAGATTATGTGCTTTAACTACCCCACCCAATTTGACAGCACCTAATCTAACAACAATTGGTTTAGCCTGGGCGTAGCAAACAATCAAAGTCCGTCCACCCAACAGCTTTATGAAAATTAGTGAGTACGAGGATCGGAATCTTAGTACATGGCATACAGGCTCCAATTGTCCCGGACCTGAAATAGGTTTCCCAGCGAGTCCACTTCCTCTGACAACGCGTCCTCCTGCTGCGCAAAACCGTGTTTGGCGTACAGCGCAGAGAACTTTTGGGCCTTGTCGTGATTGGATTCTTGATCTGACGAGATTGTCGGGACGTGGAAAAACGTTGACTCAAAGTCTTTTAGGTGGACCCCATACCCCCCTGACGCGGGAGTGGGGGAGGCGGCTACTGCGTATCCTTGTTCTTCCTTCAGGGACTTTTGTTCCAACTCTTTGAAGGAGGTTGCCTTTCTGTACACTTTGCACAGTACCACATCTTCCTGCAATAAAAATAAATATTTTTTTGAAATACTACTGAGCTATTACAATGTAATATCTGTTCATAATTAATTTTTTTAATCTATTGAATTTTAAATTCATGACCTCCCATTTCAGAGAATCATTTCATGCCACTAAACCACAAGTTATTGACTAACAATAAATATTATATTTATTAAAATTATCATGTATAACTAGGACACTCACAACGCGTTTAAGAGTTTTTGTTAGTCATTTGTGAAGTTGGAGCAAAATGCAAAAAGGGAAAAAAAAAAAAGAGAAAAAGAAATTATATAGAAAACTAGGAAAAAAAAACCCTTATCGAGGTTGGGATTGCATTTATGGAACAAAAGTACCCGGCACAACTATACATAGTATGCTTGTTTGTACGAGCATACCAAGTAATGTGGGGTTTAAGTATCAAGTACAACTATGTATAGTATACTTGTCTATGGGAAACAAGTGATCAAGTACAATTATACATAATATACTTGTTTGCACAGAGTCCTGTCGGAATAAAATATCTGGTGTAACTGCACATAGTATGTTTGTTTATCCTAGGTAGTATTAGAATTTAACGAAATATATACAACTTAAATAAGAAATATATACCTTGAGTGAGCAAGTAGTATTATCAGAGAGTCTGAACTCATTCATGACCCAATCAGTTCTGCGCCCTCTTGGAGCTCTTCCTTGGTAGAACACCAGAGTCTTCTTCATCCCCAACACTTTCCTCCCTTCCGACGGCGAATTGCTCCGAATTGGCCGGTCCGAACCCGTCGCTTTCCAGAAACCGTTTCCGGTCGTCCGGTTCGCCTTCCCGTTTCCCCCGCCGTGTTTCCTGTCCCTCGCCACAAAAAAATACCATTCCCTCTCCCCCTGCCCTTCGCTCGCTTTCCCTGCCGCCCATATTCAAAAACCTTAATTAATTTTACTAATTAAGAACACAAATTAGCTAGATTATTGAGGAATTGCAACTACCTGGGAGGTCCCAAGGATCATGCTGATAGATGTTGAGAAATCCGATGATGTCGGAGCGGGGCTTTTTGGCATTCACAGCACTCCTCAGATAGAAATTCAGAAGCTCTTCTTCCGTCGGGTGGAAACGGAACCCCGGCAGCTGCACTTCCATGTCGGAATTTTGATCCAATCCGATACGATAATGTTTTTCTTCTGTGTTTTGGGATTTTTCAGAATCAATCAGTTTGGTACAAAGAAATAGCGATATACTATTTTTCTGCCCACTCTAGTATATAGGCCACAAACTGGTGACGATGAACTACAAATTGTTTCAATCGTTTTCGTTCCACGTCCCCTTTAAATAACGGAATATTTGTGAAATAACTCTCATTTTCTGGCCATACTTGTTAGTTGACTTGACTTGACTGACTTTTTAAAAGGAATTTTCCATCAAATTATTTATTAAGCTAATAACAACGTAACTTGGTCATTTATAATACTTTAACTTTAATTTAATCATGGTTCATAGAAATTTAAATATATCGGTGCAATTTTAACTATTTTTGCTATCCGGTTACTTTAAAAGAAGGTACTATATAATTTAATGATTCTAATGATGTTAACCTAATCATTTTCATAGTTGAATTTAGAATTCTTGATTCTAGGAACTAAGCTCGTGCCAAGTGTTTTTTTATTTTTATATTCTTGCAAATTAATTTTTCTTTTACTTTTAAACTGTTAATTAATACCGTTAAATGTAAGACTATTCACATTCATAAAATTTTCTCACCTTTAAGATGTTATATCAATAATTTGTAATTAATCACTATTCACTCTTCATACATGCAATTCTCTGATCTCTCCTCTTTTAAAAGTGGTCTCACATTCACATCACCTTATAAAAATTATTTTTATCAATAAAATAATAATAATAATAATAATAATACAAATAATATTAATAATATATAAAAAAGTACCATTCTTGCTAATGCAAGTCATTCTGATTTGCCACACTTAGAACACAGAAGCTTTAAAAAAAAACAGTCATGTTGAATTTATAAGTACAGTGTTTGTAACTGCAGGGGTGAAGATGACCTAGTAATAATTTGTCTATTGTGCTTATTTATTGTAAATTTATAAAATTTTTCAGGTTTTATTTTTATTTTTCATTACTTTTGATGTAATAATAATTTTTATTGTACTTAGCCCATTATAATTTTACTATTTTGTTAGTATATGTTCATAGTTACTTTCTCAACCTAGTGAAAAGTCAATATAGTCAATACAATCCCAACTGAGGCTCGAACTCAAGACCTCCCAAGCTAATAAAGTGTTTGAATGAACGCAAGCTATGGTGGACAATTGATATTAATAGCCTGTTTAGCACAATAACATTGTGTTTGTAAGAAAGATCGTGTCTTTAACAAAACAAGCCTTTAACTATTTATATAAGAGGTTTTTCTAAGGTCATCTATCTAGGTAACATGTTGCACAATTCGGACACTCCCAATTAATGGTCATTGTTAAGTCCACATTCTTTAAATCTACTGTCCAAGCAGGTTGTCCAATCCGATCGAGCTTGTAATGACACCAACCCCAACTGAGTTGTCCTTGAAGTAGGCCTTTGGGTCGCCTTTCGGTCCGCTCCCTTGGCCTTTCCTATTAGACTTTACTCCTTGGCCTTGATTACTTAGATTGAATACAATATATCTATTAGTAATATTTTATTAATGTGGGGTCATGAGACTCCGCTGACCATTTTATTGGAAAGGTTTTGGTTCAAAAAGAATAAAGGTGGGTTACGGTAGAGAAAGCATGGTAGCCCAAAAAGTGAAGGAGTGGTATTGTTGAACTTAATGGAGAGGGGTGTGAAAGGAGCAAAATATTAAAGGAGGTATGGCCAATTCAATATGCTTCAAACCTGCAACCTCTACTGCTCAAGCATGGTAACACAAGTCCCAGCACATTAAACTACTTTGCATCCCGTATACTTGTTAAGCATCTAGAGGCCAGAGATTTTCAACACTATATATATAAGGGGCATCATGTCTCACTTCTCACCTTCAGACATCATCTTTTAGTTCATTATAATCCTCCTAGCTTGGTGGTCACTTGCATGTCCTAACTTCCTACAAAAATATCAGGATTTGATAACCCTATAGCATATATTATTTATTTATTACTCCATATTATTCTTTAATTTGTGTTGCCAATTTAAATTGTTATCTCATATATTTATCATAGACTCGACCTGGTCCTAATAAAACCATACAATTAATATAATCACTTTTATAAATTCTTAATCACTTACCCATATATAACATAGAGAATTATTATTAACTATTAAGTCTGTAGTAGTGTCGTCTGTGGACTGTAGTACAAAAAATTATTTCACATTTTGATTTCCTTTCCCATTATAGTATGCGACTACGCGGTTCCACACCTTTTTAATTTACTTTTTAGTTTTTAAGCTTTGCAAAGTGCAATGCATCACAAATGACAAAATCATATTTTATTCACGTATGGTTGAATACTCTTTTACCTAACTTTATTATTATTCTGTGTAAAGTAACTTTGCTTTTATTTTAGAGTTAAAGTTCATTTTTAGTCTTAAATTTATATGTGTTAATCTATTTTTAATTTTTATAATTTTATTTAATCATAGTATTATTATGGCATGATCATTTTTGGTTCTCCGTCAACAAAATCGTTGAAATGTCGCTAAATATAAAGATATTTTGATCTTTTTTATAAAAGTGGGTTGACTCACTATATTTTTATTTTATTTTATTTTTAAAAAAATAATAATTGAAGATCTAAATGTCCTTGCATTCTACAAAAAATTCAATGATTTTATTGATGAATGACAAAAATAGTCATGCCACAATAATACTACGACTAAAACATGTATTTTTTTGAAAAAATTTATAATTGAAGACTTAAATGCCTTTGTATTTTACAAAATTTTAATAATTTTGTTGACAGATAACTAAAAGGAATGTTCTAAAAAATGAATAAAAGTGGATTGTCACCTATAAATTTAGGACAAAAATGAAATTAAGTCTTTATTTTATTATATATACTTATAGTTTTTATAATTTAATATATAATACATAGTACTATATAATATTTGTGTGTGTGTGTGTGTGTTTTTTTTTTTTTTTAATATTCTATCCTGTTGAGTTGGCTATTAAGTTATAACTATAATGTTTAAACCTAATTTACAATGTGTGGAATATAAGTATATATGCTTTGAGAGTTTAGATTGCAAATTTTAGTTGTATTAAATAAACACTTCAAAACGTGGTGTTAACAAAAATTGATATTGAGTATTTAAAAAATGATATTTAATTTTACAAATAATTTTTAAAAAAATTTATTAAATGTAAAGTAATTTTGATATAATTATTAAAATATGTAGGGGTTAGAATTATGATTGGATCTTTACCATTTCTGCTGTAATATTTCTAAAACTAATTTTCTTGTCAATTAATAGTCAACTATATTGAATGGTTAGATTAGACTCTTTTAAGTTGGAAAATCTATACTATATATAAAAACAATTTCCTCCTCCCAAATTCCCCCCCCCCCCCCCCCCCCCCCCCCNCTTAGGGGTATTTTGGTAAAATCATTTATTTTATTTATTTATTATTTTATTGTTTTATTAATTATCCATCCTATAATATTATTATGGCAATATATGATAATGATAATATGATAATATGGTAATATTGTTAATATTAATGGGTGATGGGTGATTGGTGATATATAATTGATAATTGATAATATGGTATATGGTATTATTCTTAATATCAATATATTAATATATAATATATTAATATATACTAATATTAATTAATTAATTGGTGATTATTTTAAAAAAGAATAATTAATTGGTGATTGGTGATTAGTGATATGGTAATATTGTTATATATTAATATTAATTAATATATATATATATATATATATATATATATATATATATTAATATTAATTAATTAATTGGTGATTGGTGATTAGTGATATGGTAATATTGTTATATATTAATATTTATATTTATATAGATTGATATTGATATTAATTAATTAATTGGTGATTGGTGATTAGTGATATGATAATCTATATCTATATCTATAGATCTATATATATTTATATAATTGACATGTAATGAACTATATTAGAATGAAAAAATTATATAATATTGTAGTAAAATTTTTACATGTCAATCATCTATATTTACATAAAATTAAAATTAATTATACTTTCCTTTTGAAAAATCTTCCATATTATGTTTATCCTCCACTATATAATGATGAGAAATGACTCTTCTCTCACAACGTACCAATATCTGTGCTCTCACTATTAGTTAGAGATCTATAATCTGTAATTCTACGAAGTCGAAGATCGAACTTTAACACGCGTATAATTGTTATGGTATGCGGTATGATTTAATTTTTAGTTGATTCATTCTGCATGTTGGAGATCCTTATGGTGTAGTCTGCATTCCATAGAGTATTTTGTAGTACTGTGATTTAGTTTGATTTTAACAGCTCAATATGCTTTAATTTTTGCTGATAAGGTTTCAAGTAGCTAGGCCAATTTTGCCATGGGCGTATCAAGTATGTAAAATTACAATTTTCAGAGTGATTGTAGTGAACAATCAAATGTTTTCTATAATTATATATTTTAATCACATTACTTTGATTGGTAATTTCTAATGGAAAAACATTGTATTGTAACTTTGTATTACAAGATTTTGAATGATAATACCTTATTTAACTATTCATCTTTTTAGTTGTACTGTGCAAAATAACTAGCAATCTACGGATGCTCATCTATATATTGTAGAATTTGCAATCTTGATCTACCCCATTTACGGATGCTTATGTAATTTGGTAAAAATGGTGGTTACTATACTTGAATAAATCCTCAATTATTCATTCCAATTGTTCGTTTTACCATTCCAATTCTTCATTTTATAAAAAATGGTGCATTGGAAGCTAAACATGGGTCATTGTATCATTGATTGTTGATTCCAATTATTATTAATCTTTATCATTAATTGCACAATACTAATTCACACTTATTAGTTAAAAAATGGTGATTACTATACTTGAATAAATGAAATAATAATATTAAATTTTGTAGCCTCGATTTAAAATCTATTATGTTAATATAATAATAATAATAATAATAATAATAATAATAATAATAATAATAATAATAATAATAATATAATACTCCGTAGTAATAATAATCTAAAATTCTTAATATAATTTTCCTAATAATAATAATAATATAATAATAATAATCCATAACTCTTAATATAAGTTTGTAACTAAATTTTCCTATTAAATCTGTTTATAAAGGTAATTATAAATATAGAATTGAGAAATTCCTATGATATTTTATTTAATTGATATTATTCCTAATATATTTTATCTAAAAGGCTTCCTTCCTTTTTTATAACATTGTTCCATATGTTAATCCGTTTAATATGCTAATCTATATAGGTAATTACCATATACTATTTACCATCTAAATAATCCGTGGTAATTACACTATATTTAACATCTAAATTTATTATGGTCATTAAACATAGAGATTTCATTCTTACGATAATTTTATATATTTTTACTTCAGATAATGTCAATTACCCGTGCATTTCATTTGATTACTTTTGAATAAAATCTTAAAAATTATGACAACTAATGAATTAATATTGTTGTTCGTAATATAAATTTTATCAAATCAGTTAACGAAATTGATAATACACATATTACATCCATAATTAGAGGAGATTAACAAAATTATGATAATTATTTCAATTCACGTATTATTATGCTAATTCACATGTTATTACGTCCATACAATTATGTAAATTATTTCAATTCACAGATTATTACACATATAAAATTATGCTAATGGTTACTTTGGAATAAAATCTTAATAATTATGGTCATTGAGAAATTAGTTCAAACATTATACTTTTATTAAACGGTTTTTTATACTTGCCGTAATTTTATCTAATCAATTAAAGAAATTAATGGTACACATATTACGGACATAATTAAAGAAAATTAAACATACACATATATATTACGGATAAAATTAAAGAAAATTAAACATACACATATTACGTCCATAATTAAACAAAATTAAAATATACATTATTTTTTAATTATAATATATACTCCTTAATTACCATACTTATTCATAATACATGGACGTCATAATTAACATAATATTAATCTATACTATATATAAAAACATAAGAATAGTAAAGGCATATTTTAAATTTTAAACAATAGTAAAGGTAAATTAAAAATAGAATGAAAATATTTCAATAATAATATTCTACATCATTAATTAAAAATAGAACAGAAATTAGGTAAAAATGCCAGTGGATCTATTATTCTAATTGACTAATTAACTGAAAATAAAAAAAATCGACTAAAAATGAATCTGATGTTACTAATTGATTAAATATATAAAAGGAAATGAATATTAATAATTGACTGTAAATAAAAAAAAAATCCATAATTAACTAAAATGAAAAAGGAAATGGTCATATCATTGCAATTTAATTAAAAAAGGAAAACATTCTACATCATAAATAATAAAGGCATATTATAAACAATATTAAAGATAAATTAAAAAAGGAACGGAAATTAAAAATGAAACGGAAATATTTCAATAATAATATTCTACATCATCAATTAAAAATGGAACGAAAATTAGGTAAATATTACTACGTAATTCTTTTTATTTTTCCTAGATAAGGTTGCCTGATATTAATTTACACATAACAATCGGCACTAATAATTGAAAAAAAATTTAAAAAAATAGAAGAACTGCCGGAGACGTTTGTTTTTAAAATTTTTTTTTTATTATTTAATTATTTTAATTAAAATTATTTAAAAAGTTTATTTTAAAATTAGTAACCACCATGTCATCACAATTGTAGGTAAACAGGTCAATTTGGACTTTTTTTTTTTGAAAACATGTCAATTTGTACTTAATTGCATGAGTTTATATAGTTCAGGAATCCAATTGCATTCTTTTTGAGTTCGATGACCTAATTGCAGTTTTTTGTGTAGTTCAGTGGTTTATTTGACCATTATTCCGAGAAAAATGATATTACTAATTGATTTAAAATATAAAAACTTTAATAGTTAATTATACCTTCCTTTTGAAAACTCTAAGTTATTTAAACTTTAAAAAAATTAATTGAACATGGGTTGTTAGATTTTTATAATAATCAAAATTAATTCATTCAAATATGGAGGACGAAGATAAAACTAAATGCAATATGGGGAAAATGAATATACTTAAAGTATAAAAGTATAATTACACATATATTAGTGTAATTGACTAATAATAATTGCCTAATAATTATTATGATAATTAAGTTAAGCATTGGTCGTTGAATTTATTTTTATAATAATTACAATTAATTTATTTCTCATTTTCTCATATTTATTTTAGTAATAATATAATTATATAAGTCATAATATAATTATATAAGTCATATTACTTATAGATCTTTTTAAGATGATTTTAGACAAACAAGTCATATATTATTCAATTAATTGAGTAATATTTTTGTACTAATCTTATAATCAAATAAATGTACATGCTCAATATTAGAATTTTTTATAATTTCATCTTTATTTTTATTATCTCAATATATAATAAAAAAAATTTATCCACGCCCGGGTAATTGGACAATTATTTGTTCTAATTCAAAGGAAAACATCAGAAAACATAATCGATCCAATCAATTTCATCAATTGCGCTATATAATATTCGATGTTATAATATATATAATTGCATATTGATCCAAATATTCTTTAAATATTATAACAAATCTATTCGGGCGAAAATACTAGTATAACTAAATAAATTGTTTTAAAATAGGGTCACAATTTTGTGAGACCGTTTCACGTCTTAAACCGTGAGACGGTTTGGGTCAACATAATTTTGATGTGAGACACACATGTTGACCCATATAATAAAAGATCCGACCTGTCTCAAGGATTGAGATTCATGAGACTTTCTCTGATAAGTTTTTACCTTAAAGATAATAGCATAGAGTTGCCAATTTCCTAGCAAAAATCTTTTATCTAACATGATGCTCTTTGTATTTTTGACACATAATTCCGGAATATTCCATGGGACAGTGCTATGTGGATCATAACAGAAAACATATTGATGAAAATACATTATTTGTGTGCTGAATATACATTATACAAAATAATGTACTTTTAATACTAATATAATGTACTTTATCTGAATACAATGTACATTTTTAATATATTAAAATACATTATTTATGTATTAAATGTATATTATTTAATAGCATGGTCCATACACAACTATGTGGACCAAATAATAATTGATGTCTCACGCCCTCGCACAATTTCATGCGTAATTTCAAGATGATTTCCTACGTACCAGCAAATAATAAAAGTGTGTATATACGATTATTGCATAATATAAAAGTATTAGGTCTTTTAACAATAAAATCTTATAAATAAGTAAAAATAAAATATCTTCAAACAGTTCCAAGGATGAGAACAATTATGTTTGTATTAGAGTTCACAAAATATAACTGTAGGAATACAAGAGTATATATACAAGAGAATCATAAGTAAACTAGGACTGAGAATCATAAGTAAACTAGGACTAAGAATCATGAGTAAACTAGGACTGAGACTTATAGTATGACTCTATTATGTAGAGTCCTAATACCAAGTAGTTAAAATATCATAGACAACATTATTTACAATAAAGTTAAATTTCAAAAGAAAAAAAAAACTACCCAATTATTGGTGATTTTGGAGAAATATAGTTATTAGCATTTATCAGCCAAAATTAACTGGCAATAATGGTAAGATGCGACAGGCTTACCTTTAAAAAGAAAAAAAATTATAAATACACGAAAAATTAATTTCGAAATTTCTCATAAATCATTCGACTATGGGAAGTTGACAGGTTCAAATTACTTGTTTGTCGTCATTACTGCATCTAATTACGTTACATCAGGGAACACAATTATGAGCGTGGAAATGCACGTTGTAACCCAAAAGGACTTTCGAGGATTTCTATTCGTTCACAATTATTAAGTTTAAAAATCATAAATTTAAGGTTATATTATCACTCCCAAAAGATATTTTAGTATTTATTTACTGCTTCCTTCTCAATTTTTAATGTAATTTAAATTTTCACTTTAATCTTTTTCTATGGAATTATAATTCCTTTTTGTCCTAATTCTCTCATTTGAACTGAACGCCTGGTAAGTTTTCAAACTTAATACTTAACTATTAAAAAAATAAAATTTTTGAACTTATTTTGAATTAATTAACTGGTTAAATTGTATGTGTTTCAAATTAATTAACTGGTTAAATTGTATGTGTTTCGAGACCCATAGAGACACAATTATTGTTGATATTAGAATATGAGAAATTTGACTTGGGGTCAACTCAGATAACTCCAATACATGACTATCATGCCCCTTTGCTCATTTTGAAAGCTGAACACTTTTCTAAAATTTCTTCTACAGCCCGGCCCTACACATCTCTTGCTTTGATTTTGTCTTAAATAATTTTGGTCTCCACACGAAATGATAGACCATGACATTACAGCTTCTGGTTTATATCGTCACATTACTATTCTGTCTTATTAGTAGAAAGACTTCAGCTCTTATGAGTCGCGATAATTATATTTATAAATTTACAGCTTAATAATTTAATAGGGAGAATGCGAAATAAGCTCCTAAACTATTTATTAAGAAAATTTAATTGTATAATTGAGCAGCAAAAAAATTTATATTAGCCATTAAATTGCGGAATTATAATCTTTTTACTAGCATGTTATGTTGATGTGATTTTCACGTGTGATTTTCTTCGTATCATGTGAGAATTATACCCCAAGGGCCCCACGCCCCAGCCTGACAAAGCTCCTAGGATGACGTAAATCATGGTAACTCGAGAATTATACCTCAAGGGCTCCATGCCCCGGCCCGACAAAGCTCCTAGGAGAATGTAAATCATGGTAACTCAACTGAACACAGAGGCTAGACCTTTGTTCACTGCGCACAAGGAGCCCCCCTCAATCCTTGGTCTCTTCTCCCAAACTTCACCCCTGTGACCAGTTGAGCTGCCCATGCGAGCTATATCTAACCGTAACAGGGTGTTTGGTTGTAATAAGGGAATTAAGGGAAAAAATAATTGTAATTTCTTAGGAGAGGCCAAAATGATGTGGAATAGAGTAGTTTGGCTTGTATGTAAGAACATAATTACTAAGAATTCATATTCTAATGTTTAGTCTACATGTGAATTGAAAACGAATAAGTAGTAAGACCAAAATGTCGAAATTCCAATTCTTACATTGTAACAGAGTGAATAGTAATAAAAAAAAATTGTAACTCATAAAATTAGAGATTTTGTTTTGGCAGTAATAAGCCTTCCAATTTTATATTATTTAAGAATTTCCAAGAATGAGATTCCAAATTACCTTCAAGACACTCAGTACTTATGAAAACTAAGTTGTACAAGTTATGGCATTATTTTAGTGATACAAGCTAGATTTCTAATTACATAATGTCAACCCAATGGAATTAATTTAATTTTATGCATGGTTATCTCATGGATTAGGATTTACCTACTATGCGGATGGTGAATTTTATCCAGATTATATACTTGCAATTAACATATTATATGTATATATAGTTGATATATTATGTCCTTTCAATTTATTTACAAATACATAATTGTTAATTAAAGGTATATAATATGTTAACCACAGACATACAATTTGAACTAGGGTTTACTATGCGCATGAACGACTCTAGTCCATGATATAATCTGCCTTTTTGTGAATCATTCATATTTGCATGTAAAATTAAACTTGATTGACAAGCTAAGGTGTGTATTGCAAGTATGGTTGTTGTGTTTATATTTCATGAGGAATGGAGAACCAGTCAGATCGGACCAGACTTGGGCAAAGGAGCAATTGTATGACTCCAAATGTTGAACAACTTTAATTTACAGTACTTCACTATGTTTCTCAAAGGAATTGAATATATTCAACAAAACTGACTTTAAAACTGCGTGTAAATTATTGGGAAGCTAGCTATCGCAATAGTTTGAACATACATATGAAAAGGTTGAACCCAACTCGAAGGGTCAGTCTATTATCCCATTCTTAGGGTTTTGTGTACTGAAAAAATAAATCGCAGTATGTGCCTCACTGAGTAATAATTAAGAGGTATGTTGAGATTTATCTTAATTTATTTTTAATTAAATATGTGTTTCACTATAAAAGCAGTTGTTGAATTAATTAAGTTGAAGGATTAGACAGAGTGTATTATATTGAATGTGGCTTGGATTGGTGTATGATGTATGTAGCAATTGAGTCTTGTAGACTTGTAAGTTGGTTCATTGGATTCTAGATTTGGTATGTAAGAGAAGATCTAGATTAATAGACTACTAGAGAGACAAAGGACAATATATATGACAGTGATATATCATATATGTGCAGTGTTATGTTTTAAGCAAATGAGGTGTGTTAAGTATTCTCTAATTGCTTTTTGGTTTCCCACTTTCCCTAGCTTCTTGATAACTAAATAAGTGTTTAATTAAACTTAGTTCTAATACCCTATTTGTAACCAAACATACACTTTGTGACATGATGAGAGTATTTTGGCCGTATATTTATCGTACAAAGTTCAATACAAATAGTTCAAATTTCATTGGAAAGCTAAAACAATCTCCTAATAAAACTTTCATGTTCTTCATAGTTTTCAGAGATTCAGGATAAATCAAGGTAAAAAAGGTGGACAGATTTTGACAAGCCTAGCTAGTGACATGGTCCTGGAACAAGTATGTAGGTGGTATTTTGGTATATCTCTTTTATACAAAATCCAATTGAGGTGATTCAAGTGTCCATGGAAAGCTAAGAATATCCTTTATACAATTTTCATGTTCAAAGTTTTCAGAGACTCAGCCTAAAATATGGAAAATAACCCAGACAGATTTCGACACGACTATGTCGCAAGGCATGTCTATTGCCGTAGCTCTATTTAAATAGTGATTTCAACCCTTTTGAGGACCTTTTCGACTCAAGACTTCAAGGAAATGATCTAAGGAACTTTTGGGGGCTTCAACCACTCTTTGAAAGACATCTTTACACCTCGGGAAAGTTTGAACACAAGATTTCTTCTCGGAATAAAGGAATTTTTCTATGTTTTTGAATTCTTCTATCATTTATTTGATTTCTTTCTCCTTTTTTTTTTTTTGCCTCAATGTTTAGATGCTAAACTTAGGGTGGGTTTGGAAACCCGGAAAATGATTTCTGTAAATCATTTTTCAGGTTTTTGGTGTTTGGGAAGGAGGGGAAAATAGAGTAAATGGAAATGAACTTCTTGGTCAATGAAAAATAAGCCCAATTTTATGGAAAATGACTTCCCCTTTTTTTTGGGGGAAGTCATTTTCCGGAAGTTTGCTTCTTCCTTCTCCTTTACTTCTTCCATCTCCTTAGGCCTCATAAATGCTTTAACTTCTTCATCTTCTTGACATCTTCAACTTTTTCTTTTTGTTTTTAAGTAATAATTTATTTTTTATTATGAGATAGATATTATGAGTTTTATTTTTTTTATTTGACATCTGAAATCAGTCGGCCACTTTTATTTTTTATTTTTTTTATGAGATAGATATTATTTTGTTGTGATTTTTTTGTGATTATTTTATTTTTTGGATTGTATATTTGTTATAAATGTTGTTACATTTAAACAAATTAATTAAAATATTCAATTATATAATTTTGTTCATTTTCCTACCCATTTTCTGGAAAATGAGCCAAACACACCAACACAGTTTTCTGTTCTACAGCCAAACACAAGAAAGGAAAATATTTTCTGGAAAATGACTCATTTTCCAGAAATCATTTTCCAGAAACCATTTTCCTGCTTTCCAAACACACCCTTATATTATTTGAATTTATGATGAACACTAGGATGAAACCTTGTTCTTAATTGTTTTCTTGCTTTAATACAATTGTTTACCCTTTCATTCAATCGTGTTTTTTTTTATCGTTCTTGAATTAATAGTTGCCATCTTATTATTAAATTCATGTTTGACGCATATATTTTACAATAGAAATATCCTTTGTATATGTAGATCCCACATGATTGAAAAGAGTGGATGATTGCAACCCTAGAGATAAAATGACATCAATCTTCTATATGCTCGAGTCAAATAGTTCAGTAGAACTTACAAATTTCTAATGTAATTTTTGGATGTTTTAATTTAAAAGAGATTTTGATTAATCAAACTAGGGATTAGTTGTTAATGCTCTTGAGGAAGATATTAGGATAAATTATGAGGTCTTGTAGTCAGAGACATAAGCAATTGTTTTCGGCATTTATTTAGTGTGGTCAGTGATGTCCTAGGGGAAATCAAAGGTTCAAGTACCCTTTATTTGATTCATTTTCTTAATTGTGCTTTAATTTAGATTCTCTTTGCTCTTCTTGGTTGTTAATTAGTTATTTATTTTATTTTATTTTCCTTATTGCATTGATCCCTCAATATACTTTTATGACTTGATAATAAAATCGTAGTTAGTATTAATACTCATAACGCGGCCCCTATGAGATGCAACACTCGTTATTCACTTTTCAAATTAAAAAAAAAAATGATAAGTGTGGTTGTCTAATAATTGAATTTGTATAATTGCAAATTGTGTATTTCTGCTATATTCCTTTTGTTGGATTTTAGACCCGGGGTATAAACAATAATGCAAATAAGATGATAAAAGAAACTAATACAACATAATAAGAAGGGGTTAGGAGCAATGGTTAATTTACTTTAATTTGTCGAAGCTACCATGGAAACACACTTAAGTTTCAGGGAACAAGAGTTTGGGGAAGAGTATCACAGGGTCACTTCATAACCAATAAATTCTGTATCACATAGCTTTATAAATCATTTCACACTCTAATCCAACTATAAAGATCAGGAGACAAAATAGGTCAAGCATGATTGATAAAAAAAAAATATGATCAAAGAGTGGAAATCTTATGGATAACACAATAAAAGGCAAGCAAACTACCTGTTACTGCTAACTGATTGGTATGTTTTTCGCAAGCGTACAAATCAAAGTCAATTTTACAAGAAAAAAGAAGTGAAGAAAAATTAACCTTAAGACAATCTCTATCCTCCACTTGCCAATAGAGAAAGAAAGATTTCGAATGTATATATTTTAGTGATAGTTAAGGTCAAGGTTTCATACTTTCATCTAATTGTAATCCTTGCTTAAAACCAACCATTGATTATGAACTAACCTTCCATTCTTTAATTGGAATCTTTTTTTTTTTTTTTTGAGTATTATTGACTCTTTGCCCCCACACTGAGGTTCAAACTTGAAACTTCTCATTTAAGAAGCCACAATTATGTCACTTGATCATAAAACCTTTGACCTTTAATTGTCCTACTAATCTTTCTTCAAGCAACTAATAACTAATAAGATTGTGCCTAGTCTAGTCACACAAACATCATTTATATTTCTATCCTAAAATTTGATTTTTTTTTTCATATTAATACTTTGGATGTCATTATATTACGATCAATTGTCTTGATTTTTTTTTTATATATTTTAAACATTTATACTCACTATAGGGTCTAACAGAACCAAACATTAATATTGATAATCATTCCAATTCAACCATACTACCAAACATACAAAATACTTTTACCAAAACTCATTATTATTACCAAATATTTGATTTCTATTCCGATTCCATGTTCCGCACACCTAAGTAATCTCAAAACAATTCCCAATCAAACAAAAGAAACAGAGCAAATTGCCATTTTGGTCTACTGACTATAGGGGTATTCTTAATTGCAGTCCACGACTTTCAAAAGTGTTAATTGCATACCCTTACTATTCAATTTTTGTCAATTTTGGACACTCCAGCCAAATTTCCGGCCAAATCTCACCGGAATTTCCTAAACCATAAAATAACAAGGGTATTTTGGTCATTTCACGTTCTTGTCTTCTTCTCCGGCCACATAATTGTTGCTCAGATCATTATCTCTCACTGTGTTGCAATGCTCTATGATCCGGGATGCGATTTGGGTTGCCTTCCGATAAGATTTCCAAGTAACCCTTCTTTTCCTATATCAATTGGTGTGTTTGTGAACTAAAATTCAAGAAAATCAATGGATCCGTCGTCGTCGTCAAAATCAAAGACAGAGACATTGGATCGGACACTCCACGCCGTGGGGTTCGAGACCGGCGAGCTGACGCCGAGCAAGGTGACGAAAATCAAAGACAGAGACATTGGATCGGACACTCCACGCTGTGGGGTTCGAGATCGGCAAGCTGACGACGAGCAAGGTGACAGAAATCAAAGACAGAGACATTGGATCGGACACTCCACGCCGTGGGGTTCGAGATCGGCGAGCTGACGCCGAGCAAGGTGACGGAAATCAAAGACAGAGACATTGGATCGGACACTCCACGCCGTGGGGTTCGAGATCGGCAAGCTGACGTTGAGCAAGGTGACGGGGCGGCTGCCGGTGATGGAGAAGTGCTATCATTGATTAATTGGGGTTTTCCGGAAAAGTGCCAGAAAAAGGGAAGGTGGCCGGAGAAGAAGACAAGAACGTGAAATGACCAAAATACCCTTGTTATTTTAGGGTTTAGGAAATTCCGGTGAGATTTGGCCGGCAATTTGGCCGGAGTGTTCAAAATTGACAAAAATTGAATAGTCAGGGTATGCAATTAACACTTTTGAAAGTCGTGGACTGCAATTAAGAATACCCCTATAGTCCGTAGACCAAAATGGCAATTTGCTCAAAGAAACATTGAAAATTACAACCCATGTTACTCCAGTCTGGTCGGAAATGATAGATTGAGACATCTCCCCCAATTAGGGCCACTAAACAGGGTTTTGAATTGGATATTCGCTGTTTAATTTGGAAGTTGGAACCAAGTTGGTCTTCTTTAGGGACACAGTTCATTTCTATCACAATATATGAACATAGGTTATGAAAATAAGATGAACTTATTCACTCCAAGTCATCACAGGATGTCAGGATAACCTTTGATGAGCTAAGGTCATCCCTCACAAGTCTTCACCCTATAATGACTTCACCAGCATCTTATCAATGGAGTCTTTTCGCGATTTTTGATGAGTTTTTGTAAGTATGATTAGAAAAGAGAAAACGAGAGGGAAGGAAAAAAATTAAAACATATCAATTTTTTATTTTAAAAATAAAAAAAATTAAAGTTAGGCGTGTACGCGCCCGCATGAGCGCCTGCTGTGCGCAAAACACGCACAACAGCATATGAGCATTCAATGATTTTGGCAGAAATTACTATTCTATCATCCTTCATTTGCAGATGAATTCTTTTCACTCTCTCTCATATTCTCTCTCTTGCCATGGGACAACTTGCCTGACATAAACCACCAAATATTCACGGGTGGTGATGCTCTACGTCGTTTTTGTCTTCTTCTTCTTCTTTTTTTTTTTTTTTTTTTTAATTAGTAAACATATTGCTGAATATAGAGTTGTCCAAAAATGTGTGAATGTAGAGGTTTCAAAGTGTGAATGTAGAGTATAGAAATCGTGAATGTAGATTTATGATTGTGTGAATGTAGAGTTGCCCAGAGATGTGTGAATGTGGAGGTTTCAAATTGTGAATATGGAGTATAGAAATCGTGAATGTAGAGTTATGCATGTGTGAATCTGTAATAGAGTTAAGAACTTCTAGCAACTTGTAGCCCTGTAATGTGTGAATGTGGAGTCCTCAAGTTGTGAATGTGGAGTATAGGACCTGTGAATATAGAGTTTTGAATGTGTGAATGTGGAGTTTACAAATTGTGAATGTAGAGTATAGTGTATGTGAATGTAGAGTATAGTTACTAAACATATAATCCTGTAATGTGTGAATGTTGAGTTTACAAATTGTGAATATAGAGTATAGTGTATGTGAATGTAGACACAAGTCCACCTTGCAAGGTAGATCTGGGTCCACGGCATAACAACCCGCTCTAAGGTCTTCCAAGCCTAGCCTCATTGGGTTAAGGTCATTTGACTCAAGTCATTAAAAAATGGGCCATTGATCTAATTACTCCACCAATAGGAAAATACTTGCACTTAAGTGTTATTATTTATCCTGTTGAGCAAACTGGTAAACCTATTAAAAAAAGTGCTATGATTCCATATGAAATTGCAACAGAATTACATAATGCTCTCCCATGATGTTCCTCTACCTTTTATGGTCAAGTTGGTCAAGAGTGAACAGACAAGCCAAGTACATTTCCAAGTGGCCAAGTTGCAGAAATGTTGAGATGCCTGGATCCAAATTAGTAAATGCCAAGTAACTTGTAGCTCAATGGTATCTTTGTGCCTCTCCCAAATGGAAGATTACAAGTTTACAATACTATATTATAATAGAGTCAGTAGCAAAAAAAAAAAAAAACCTTTTTAGTAAATAAATAAACATATGAAAAATTCTCTACCGGATATAATGAAAAGTTCGAGATATTGTCTTCCTTGCACCCATAGTAGCTCCTACAACTTTTTTAGTTATATTTAAAGAAATTGCCAATTTTGATAATATCATAGTATTTCACATAAATAAATAAATGGGTGTCCTATGAACACAATCTATACTCCATATACAATTGCAAAAATCAAATCCGCTATATTAAGATTAAATAAGGATACCTGATTTTACCCGTTTAATTGAATTTGTTAAGAGTCCACATTAAAAATACAAGAGAGGACACATATCTTTATAAGACTATGAGCTAGACTAATTAATTAATTATATTTAATCTTTAATCAATGTGTATTATAGTCCAGTTAAATTATAACGTGTTATTAAAATTTACTCTATTACTTTGTATTTACCTGATTGTCTACCACGATGTCATCTTGACTCAATGTTAAATTATAATAGAGTTTCCTTAACCAAAGGTGTGACAGTCTCACCGGGCTTGCTGCAGGAAATTAAAGCACATGGCTACCACATTAATCTGAGCCTTCCATTACCTGTCTCATCGTCTCCCATCAAAATTGTTTCTTCTATGGTGGTCACAACAGATTATTAAACTCAATATTTCAATGCAGATATAATTAAGCCGTGTACACGTGTGTGTGGTTACAGCAGAAAACGTGTTCGTGGGAAATGATGATCTTCCTATATTTCTTTAACCACAGCATCTACCAAGTCTTGTATTGTGCTGGCAAAACCACCAATTCTGACCAACCATGCGTGCACATAGCATAGGATTTCTTCTCTTCACTCGTGCAAATTTTGGGTATAAATCTACAGATTGAAACAAATTTGTTATGATGGGTGGGTATAAACCTTCTGGTGCTAGGTAGGGGGAAGCATAATCTTTACCAGCTCAACAATCATAGTATTATATAGTTATGACCTACTAATCATTTTACAATTTTTTTTGGATGACGAGGAAAATCTATAGTCACTATCTAAAGGTGTGTATACTGGGTAAATCGTATCTTGTAATCTTAACCTGCAAAAAATCACAAGGAGATAAACCGATCTAGATTTTCTATAGCTGACCGGCTTAAACTAAGAAGGCCAATAGGCCATCCACTCCTGCTAAGAGTCGAACTTATAACTTTCTGATTACTAAGTCAATTGTCTGACTAACTTGGCTGTTATTGCAATTTGAGGATTAAAAAAATGGAGGAAACTATATTATTGTGTTGTTTATGAAACTAAAATGCAGAAACTCATTTCCTAAAAAAATCAAAGAAATTTTTGTGCTGATCTGAGTCTTACAACTAGGCTAATTACAACCATGTTTCCTTCTATAGTGTCCATGGTGAATAATATAGTAGGGAAAACAGGCAACAAGGCATGCGTGTAGAACAGATAAATTAATCACAACCCACATGAATGCATTAATGATTGAGAGGTTTTATATTACAACTTTGTTTACAAATGTTTTTAATATGCTCTCTGTTTTCAAGTTGATGCATGAGGTTGATGAAGCGAAACAGACGGAATAAGCTAGCCACATGTTTCCAAACTAATGAGAAAAAAAGGAATATGATCCAATCCAGGCAGGATGCATCTTGGAAAATTGACAAAAGATGTAATTGACAGTAATGGCACACTGGTTGGGAGGCAAGAAGAAACAGCTAACCTTTTATTAATGCAGATGAAGGGAGATCCACAGCATTTGTTCCAGGCCTGGGAGGAATAAAGAATTGTAAATGATTAGAGTTTGTTGGCAAAGTAAATAACAGCTTGGCTAAGTTCAAGGAATGGCACATTGCTGTTCTTATCTCCATGCCTTCCAACCTGCCAATATATAACCAAGTCTAGAGCTTATTCTAGCCAACACAAGCTTGAGTTTACTTTCCTGTTACACACAGAAAATACAACAATGGTAAAATCCAACCACGTCCGATCTATTAGCTTTCCCAGCAGATCACATCCGAGCATTCAAAAGGTGGAAGAAGAGCTCACCAAGCTCAAAACATTACAAGTATCAGTCACTCCAGAAGCAGCTACAATCAGCAGTGGTCTTCTTGGATTAGAACAGCTGTACAAGTGCATGGATGATCTTCTTAACTTGCCACAAACCCTTCAAGCCATCTCCCAACATCAGAATAAGAAATGGGTTGATGGCTTATTGGAGAAATCAGTGAGGCTTCTTGATATTTGTGGTCTAGCAAGAGACTGCATCTCTCAGTTGAAGGAACATTTGAGAGATCTGCAATCCTCCCTAAGGAGAAGAAAGGGAGATTCAAGTACTGAAGATAGCATCACCAGATACTCTTCATTCATAAAGAAGATGAACAAGGATGCAAAAAAGTCAATTGCAGCAATAAAGAAAATCGATGGTGAGATCGATGGATCAACACCCTTAGATGTGAATCATGACATCTCAGCAGTGATCAGAGCCCTAAGAGAAGCAAGTGCAGTGAGCACTTCTATTTTCCAGTTTGTCCTGCTTTTCTTGTCTGTGCCAGTTTTGAAGCCTAAGCCATCTCGGTGGTCACTGGTTTCAAAATTGGTACAAAGTGGAAGAGTAGCATGTGAATACCAACACGACAACACTTGCAATCTGGAGACATTGGAAGCTCAACTTGAGGCCATTGAGAATCAAATGGAAAGCATATTTAGGTGCTTGATTAAATTAAGGAGCTCTCTCCTGAACATCATCTCTTGCTAAGCAATTGTAAAGCCATACTTGTATATAATCAATTTTGTAGTTACTCGAGAAATACGATACAGAAATGATAGTTTATACTCTAACTTGCATCTATCTTCCCTCTTAATCTCTTATGTGTATCAAGCTCTCCCCAGTAACTGCCAACGATCTGTTAACAGTATCATTTGCAACACATCAACATAATGAACCATTCATGCACTTTAATACAAATCTTCATAGCATGCTTTAACCGGCTAATCTGCATTAGTAATAACCAGATATCAGTAACTCAGTTTAGCATGATTAATGTTTTGGGTGATCACACAAAGGATTTATCATACTTTCTGATTAGCTTTATTCTCTAGTGATATTTTTCTAAACATCAGAAGCATTAACTTTCCTAGATTTAATTTAGATATCATTCCTCTTGCCTCTGCAAAGTGTTAACCACTCCTTGTGAACCAAAGGTAAAATTACAAGCTGGAATAGTGCTGATTAACTAGGATGAAAATGACAAGACCTGTCACTACCCTCGGCTCTTTTCTTGTCCTGGGATCCCCAAAACTCAATCTAAATAGATATAATATCTTAAAACTGTTTCATAACCTTGTATGTTCAACAAAAAACTGTGTATTGAAGGAAATTCCTAGGTTTTTATGAGAATTACTGTGTATGTATATTAAGGTAATGTATAAACCAGCTAAGCCACATATGTTTTCAAGAGTCGGAGGGGCATAAATGGTGAGATGCCTGGCACCAAATCCCAAGGCAACTAAAGAAATGATTATCAACACAAATTGCATATGGCAAGAAGAGTTTTTGTTAACAAAAGGTGTGACAGTCTAACCAGACTTTCAGCAGGAAAGCACATGGCTATCACATTGGTCTGAACAATCCTATTCGCGTCTCGTCTCCCATCAATTTTGTTTGTTCCAAGGAAGTCACAAGAGATTATTAAAGTCAATTTTGCAATGCAGATATAAGTTGTGTACATGTGTGTGTGGTTTTCCCAATACCTCAAACATGTCCTGGAAAATGATGATCTTCATATATTTCTTTAATCACAGCATCTCTGACATCTTGCACTTGGCAAAACACCACCGATTCTGGCCAGCCATACGTGCACATAATATAGGATTTCATCCCTTCAATCGTGCAAAGTTATGGGTTGGTGGAGAATCAAAATATCTACTGATCTACCAAAACAAAATTGTCATCATGATTATGTTCCCCTTCTATTATGAATGGACCAAAGTTGCTATGGGCTAAAATGCTAAATCCCAAGCTTGTTTGGTCTACGCGAGTAGCGTCAACTTTGATGGCGTGTACAAGGCCCAGATACAAGTCATGAGTTACTTTATGTGGTATTTGGTTAAGTTTTCTGCCAGTACTCAAGACCATCCGATTGCATCACAACATCAAAGTTTTCAGCAGTAAATCTAAGGCAAGACAGTTTCAAGCGCTATGGTTCATGTGAGATATTTGTAACAAGCTGCAGCATAATTGATATCTATGCTGCAGCTTGAGGGGGAGTGTTAAAGTATAATGTATAAACTATTAATAGTATATAAACTATTAGTAGTGGATTCCTTATATTAAGGCTAGTGGAGCACTAGCATGTATTAGGGCAGGATTTAGGGAGTCTTGTCTCTCCCTCTCTCCTATATATGTGTATCAGTTTATGCAGTGAAGAACACACAGAAAACACAGAAAATATAAGTCTTTTAGCTACTGCCCACATTCAGCTTCTTCCCTTTTAGTTCTTAACATAAAAATCTTCTGGAGCCTGGACAGTAGGAGAAAGCATAATCTTCACCAACTCAACAATGATAGTATTATAGTTAACACCTATTATTCATTTTGAAACTTTGAGGATTGAAAAATAGGAAACTGTATAATGAGTCTTGTTGGTAAAACTAAAATGCAAAAAAAAAAAAAAAAAAAAAAAAAAAANGACAACACTTGCAATCTGGAGACATTGGAAGCTCAACTTGAGGCCATTGAGAATCAAATGGAAAGCATATTTAGGTGCTTGATTAAATTAAGGAGCTCTCTCCTGAACATCATCTCTTGCTAAGCAATTGTAAAGCCATACTTGTATATAATCAATTTTGTAGTTACTCGAGAAATACGATACAGAAATGATAGTTTATACTCTAACTTGCATCTATCTTCCCTCTTAATCTCTTATGTGTATCAAGCTCTCCCCAGTAACTGCCAACGATCTGTTAACAGTATCATTTGCAACACATCAACATAATGAACCATTCATGCACTTTAATACAAATCTTCATAGCATGCTTTAACCGGCTAATCTGCATTAGTAATAACCAGATATCAGTAACTCAGTTTAGCATGATTAATGTTTTGGGTGATCACACAAAGGATTTATCATACTTTCTGATTAGCTTTATTCTCTAGTGATATTTTACCAAACTTCAGAAGCATAAATTTTCCTAGATTTAATTCAGATATCATTCCTCTTGGCTCTGCAAAGTGTTAACCACTCCTTGTGTACAAGGTAAAATTACAAGCTGGAATAGTGCTGATTAACAAGGATGAAAGTGACAAGACTTGTTACTACCCTCAGCTCTTTTCTTGACCTTGGATCCCCAAATCCCAATCTAAGCAGATACAATTTCTTACAACTGTTTCATGACCTTGTATGTGCAACAAAAAACTGTGTATTGAAGGAAATTCCTAGGTTTTTATGAGAATTACTGTGTATGTATATTAAGGTAATGTATAAACCAGCTAAGCCACATATGTTTTCAAGAGTCGGAGGGGCATAAATGGTGAGATGCCTGGCACCAAATCCCAAGGCAACTAAAGAAATGATTATCAACACAAATTGCATATGGCAAGAAGAGTTTTTGTTAACAAAAGGTGTGACAGTCTAACCAGACTTTCAGCAGGAAAGCACATGGCTATCACATTGGTCTGAACAATCCTATTCGCGTCTCGTCTCCCATCAATTTTGTTTGTTCCAAGGAAGTCACAAGAGATTATTAAAGTCAATTTTGCAATGCAGATATAAGTTGTGTACATGTGTGTGTGGTTTTCCCAATACCTCAAACATGTCCTGGAAAATGATGATCTTCATATATTTCTTTAATCACAGCATCTCTGACATCTTGCACTTGGCAAAACACCACCGATTCTGGCCAGCCATACGTGCACATAATATAGGATTTCATCCCTTCAATCGTGCAAAGTTATGGGTTGGTGGAGAATCAAAATATCTACTGATCTACCAAAACAAAATTGTCATCATGATTATGTTCCCCTTCTATTATGAATGGACCAAAGTTGCTATGGGCTAAAATGCTAAATCCCAAGCTTGTTTGGTCTACGCGAGTAGCGTCAACTTTGATGGCGTGTACAAGGCCCAGATACAAGTCATGAGTTACTTTATGTGGTATTTGGTTAAGTTTTCTGCCAGTACTCAAGACCATCCGATTGCATCACAACATCAAAGTTTTCAGCAGTAAATCTAAGGCAAGACAGTTTCAAGCGCTATGGTTCATGTGAGATATTTGTAACAAGCTGCAGCATAATTGATATCTATGCTGCAGCTTGAGGGGGAGTGTTAAAGTATAATGTATAAACTATTAATAGTATATAAACTATTAGTAGTGGATTCCTTATATTAAGGCTAGTGGAGCACTAGCATGTATTAGGGCAGGATTTAGGGAGTCTTGTCTCTCCCTCTCTCCTATATATGTGTATCAGTTTATGCAGTGAAGAACACACAGAAAACACAGAAAATATAAGTCTTTTAGCTACTGCCCACATTCAGCTTCTTCCCTTTTAGTTCTTAACATAAAAATCTTCTGGAGCCTGGACAGTAGGAGAAAGCATAATCTTCACCAACTCAACAATGATAGTATTATAGTTAACACCTATTATTCATTTTGAAACTTTGAGGATTGAAAAATAGGAAACTGTATAATGAGTCTTGTTGGTAAAACTAAAATGCAAAAAAAAAAAAAAAAAAAAGGATACTGCAACCACATGCAGATCTGGTTCTTACAACTAGGCTAATGACAGCCATGTCTTCTTCTATATAACCTATAGAGAATAAAGTAAAAGGAAAAAAAGAAAACAGCCAAGAAACAAGGCATGCATGTAGTACAGATAATATAATCACAACCCACTTGAATGCATTAATGATTAAGAGGTTTTGTATTACAACTTCGTTTCAAAATGTCATTACTGTGTTCTCTGTTTTCAAGTTGATCCATGAGGTTCATGCAGCGAAACAGACGAATAAGCTAGCCACATTTTTCAGAACTAATACGAAAAAAAGGAATCCAAGCCACGCAGTATGCATCTTGGATAATTGACAAAAGATGTAATTGACAGAAATGGCACACTGGTTGGGAGGCAAGAAGAAGCAGCTAACCTTTATTAATGCATTTGAAGGGAGATCCACATCATTTGTTCCAAGCGTGTAAGAAATAAAGAATTGTAAATGATTAGAGTTTGTTGGCAAAGTAAATAACAGGTTGGCTAAGTTCAAGGAATGGCACATTGCACCACATGCAGATAACAATACTACATCCTAGTGCTAATTTTATCTTCATACCTTCCCATCTGCCAATATATAGCCAAGTCTAGAGCTTATTCTAGCCAACACAAACAAAGGTTGAGTTTATTTTCCAGAAAATACAACAATGGCAAAATCCAACCACACCCGATCTATTAGCTTCCCTAGCATATCACATCCAAGCATTCAAAAAGCAGAAGAAGAGCTGACCAAGCTCAAAACATTACAAGTATCAGCCACGCCAGAAGCAGCTACAATCAGCAGTGGTCTTCTTGGATTAGAAGAGCTTTACAAATGCATGGATGATCTTCTTAACTTGCCACAAGCCCTTCAAGCCCTCTCCCAACGTCACAATAAGACATGGGTTGATGGCTTATTGGAGAAATCAGTGAGGCTTCTTGATATTTGTGGTCTAGCAAGAGATAGTGTCTCTCAGTTGAAAGAAAACTTGAGAGATCTCCAATCCTCCCAGAGGAGGAGAAAGGAAGATTCAAGTATTGAATCTACCATCACCCGATACACTTCATTCATAAAGAAGATGAACAAGGATGCAAAAAAGTCAATTGCAGCTATAAAGAAAATCGATGATGAGATTGATCGATTAACACCCTTAGAAGTGCATCATGACATCTCAGCAGCAATTAGAGCATTAAGAGAAGCAACTACAGTGAGCCTTTCTATTTTCCAGTTTGTCCTGCTTTTCTTGTCTGTGCCAGTTTTGAAGCCTAAGCCATCTAGGTGGTCACTGGTTTCAAAATTGGTACAAAGTGGAAGAGTAGCATGTGAATACCAACATGACAAATCTGGCAATCTGGAGACATTGGAAGCTCAACTTGAGGCCATTGAGAATCAAATGGAAAGCATATTTAGGTGCATGATTAAATTAAGGAGCTCTCTCCTGAACATCATCTCTTGCTAAGCAATTGTATAGCCATACTTGTATATAATCAATTTTGTAGTTACTCAAGAGAAAACAATACAAAAGTGATAGTTTATCCTCCAACTTGCATCTATCTGCCTTCTTAATCTCTTATGTGTATCAAGCCCTCCCCAGTTACTGCAAAAAGATTGGTTAACAGTATAGATTTGCATAAATACAAGTCAAAGAGGGCATCAAGATAATGAACCAGCCATTCATGAACTTTTATTACAAATCATATCTTCATAATGTGCTTTAACTAGCTTATGTGTGTTAGTAATCAGATCCAATCAGTGTATCATGTTCTGGGTGATCATGCAATGGAGCTATGACATTTTCTGATTAGCTTTATTCTCTTGTGAGATTTTCCTAGACATCAGAAGCATAAATTTTCCTAGATTTATATCAGATATCATTCCCATTGCCTCTGCAAAGCTTTAACCACTCCACCTGATCAAAAGGTAAAATAATAAGCCCGGAGCAATGCTGGTTTAACTAGGATGAGTGTCGACCACCCTCTGCTCTTTTCATGACCTTGGATCCCCAAATCTAAACCTGAGTAGATAGAATTTTCCTGTAATTGTTTCTTGTCCTTGTATGTGCTACCCAAAAGCTGAGTATTGAAGGAAATTCCTAGATTTCCACATTGATTAGAGCCTTCCATTACCTGTCTCAGCTCGTCTCCCATCAAAATTGTTTCTTCAATGGTGGTCACAACAGATTATTAAACTCAATTTTGCAAATGCAGATATAATTAAGCCGTGTACACGTGTGTGTGGGTTTCCCAATACCAATATGTCAAAGCAGAAAACCCGTTCGTGGGAAATGAAGATCTTCTTATATTTCTTTAGCCACAGCATCTCCAAAGTCTTGTGCTGGCAAAACCACCGATTCTGACCAGCCATACGTGCACATAAGAAAGGATTTCTACTCCTCCCTCGTGCAAAATGTTGGGTTGGCAGAGAGCCAATAAATCTACAGATTGAAACAAAATTGTCATGATGATTATGTTACTCTTCTGTTATGATGGGTATAAACCTTCTGGTGCCTGGCAGGTAGGAGGAAGCATAATCTTCACCAGATCAACAATGATAGCACATTATACAGTCAACACCTACAAATCATTTTGAAACCTTTTTTTGGTTGAGGAGATAAACCTACAAGAAGGTAAATCAGCCTAGATTTTCCATAGCTGACTGGCTCAAACCAAGAAGACCAATAGGTCACTCCTGCTAGGAGTCAAACATGTAACCTTGTGGTTACTAAATCAATAGCCTGACCAACTTGGCTGGTGTTGCAACTTTGAGGATTAAAAAATGGGGAACTGTATTATTGTATTGTTTATGAAACTAAAGTGCAGAACCCATTTCCTAAAATCAAAGATATTTGCATGCTGATACCACATTCTGATCTGATTCTTACAGCCAGGCTAATGACAGCCATGTCTCCTTCTATATAGCCTATGGTGAATAATATAGTAGGGAAAACAGCCAACAAGGCATGCGTGTAGTACAAATAAATTAATCACAACCCACATGAATGCATTAATGATTAAGAGTTTTTATAATACAACTTTGTTTTGAAATGTTTTTAATATGCTTTCGGTTTTCAAGTTGATGCATGAGGTTGATGAAGCGAAACAGACGGAATAATAAGCTAGCAACATGTTTACAAACTAATGAGAAAAAAAGGAATCCAATCCAGGCAGGATGCATCTTGGAAAATTGACAAAAGATGTAATTGATAGTAATGTCACACTGGTTGGGGGGCAAGAAGAAACAGCTAACCTTTTATTAATGCAGTTGAAGGGAGATACACAGCATTTGTTCCAAGCCTGGGAGGAATAAAGAATTGTAAATGATTAGAGTTTGTTGGCAAAGTAAATAACAGCTTGGCTAAGTTCAAGGAATGGCACATTGCTGCTCTTACCTCCATGCCTTCCAATCTGCCAATATATAACCAAGTCTAGAACTTATTCTAGCCAACACAAGCTTGAGTTTACTTTCCTGTTAGACAGAGAGAAAATACAACAATGGCAAAATCCAATCACGTCCGATCTATTAGCTTTCCCAGCAGATCACATCCGAGCATTCAAAAGGTGGAAGAAGAGCTCACCAAGCTCAAAACAATACAAGTATCAGTCACTCCAGAAGCAGCTACAATCAGCAGTGGTCTTCTTGGATTAGAACAGCTGTACAAGTGCATGGATGATCTTCTTAACTTGCCACAAACCCTTCAAACCCTCTCCCAAAATCAAAATCAGAAATGGGTTGATGGCTTATTGGAGAAATCAGTGAGGCTTCTTGATATTTGCAGTCTAGCAAGAGACTGCATCTCTCAGTTGAAAGAACATTTGAGAGATCTCCAATCCTCCCAAAGGAGAAGAAAGGAAGATTCAAGTACTGAAGCCAGCATCACCAGATACACTTCATTCATAAAGAAGATGAACAAGGATGCAAAAAAGTCTATTGCAGCAATAAAGAAAATTGATAATGAGATCGATAGATTAACACCCTTAGATGTGCATCATGACATCTCAGAAGTGATTAAAGCATTAAGAGAAGCAACTACAGTGAGCCTTTCTATTTTCCAGTTTGTCCTGCTTTTCTTGTCTGTGCCAGTTTTGAAGCCTAAGCCATCTAGGTGGTCACTGGTTTCAAAATTGGTACAAAGTGGAAGAGTAGCATGTGAATACCAACATGACAACACTTGCAATCTGGAGACATTGGAAGCTCAACTTGAGGCCATTGAGAATCAAATGGAAAGCATATTTAGGTGCTTGATTAAATTAAGGAGCTCTCTCCTAAACATCATCTCTTGCTAAGCAATTGTATAGCAATACTTGTATATAATCAATTTTGTAGTTACTTGAGACAAATACAATGCAGAAGTGATAGTTTATACTCCAACTTGCATCTATCTTCCCTCTTAATCTATTATGCATATCAAGCCCTCCCCAGTTAGGCCCAGTTACTGCAAAAAGATCCGTTAACAGTATAGATTTTCATAAATACAAATCAAAGAGGGCATCAAGATAATGACCCAGCCATTCATGAACTTTTAATACAAATCATATCTTCATAATGTACGTTAACCAGCTTATGTGTGTTAGTAATCAGATCCAATCAGTGTAGCTTGATTCATGTTCTGGGTGATTATCATGGTTGAAAAAAACGCTAGGCGCTCCCTAGGCGCTTGGGGAGCGCCTAGCGCCTAGGACGCCTAACCGGGGATTAATCGGCGCCTAGGAGTCCGTGTATTTTTTTTTTAATTTTTTTAAGTATTTTTAATTTGTTAAAGACTAATAATTATAAATTTTATAATATTTTAATAGTTAATACTAAAATATTAAATATTAACCTAAAAAATATCTAAAGTTTGTATAATTTAGGATTATTTCGCTCAAAACAATGTTGTTTTGAGTGAAATAACTCATTTTAAAAAAGAACAATAGTTAATCAACTGACTAGAAGGCCTAGTCGGTGCCTAGTCGGTCTAGTCGACGCCTAGGCGGTGCTTTGGCGGCCTAGGCGGTCGCCTAGCCGGCCAGCCGCCTAGACCACCATTTAATGTGATACGCTAGGCGGTCGACCAGCGCCTAGCGCCTAGGCGGGGATTAATCGGCACCTAGGCGGGATTTTTGCAACATTGGTGATTATGCAATGGAGCTATGATATTTTCTGACTAGCTTTATTCTCTTGTGAGCTTTTCCTAGACAACAGAAGCATAAATTTTCCTAGATTTATATCAGATATCACTCCCATTGCCTCTGCAAAGCTTTAACAACTCAACCTGATCAAAAGGTAAAAAATAATAAGCCTGGAGCAGTGCTGGTTTAACTAGGATTAATGTCACCACCCACTGCTCTTTTGATGACCTTGGATCCCCAAATCTAAATCTGAGTAGATATAATTTTCCTGTAATTGTTTCTTGTCAATAGTTGTCATTGTATGTGCTACCCAAAAGCTGAGTATTGAAGGAAATTCCTAGATTTTTTATGAGGATTACTATGTGTATTAGGGTCTTCTAACCATGAATCTATAGAGACAAGCCATGTACATTGTCAAGTGGTGAAGTGGCAAAAAATGACGACGTGCCTGGATCCAAGACGGCTAACGAAATGCTTATCAACACAAAAATTGTAGATGAGGATTACAATTTTGTGTTAGCCAAAGGTATGTCAGTCTCACCAGATTTGCTGCAGGGATGCACATAGCTATCACACTGATCTGAGCCATTCCATTACATGTCTCGTCTCTCTGAAAAATTATGTGTTCTCTGGAGGCCACAACAGATTATTAAAGTTTTAATTTTGTAATGCAGTATTGCAGTGTACACAGTTACACACTGGTGGTGATTTTCCCAATACCTCAATGTTAAAGCAGAAAACGTTTCATGGAAATCGATGATCTTCATATATTTTTCAACCACAGAATCTCCAAAGTCTTGTGCTAGGCAAAACTACAGATCCTGACCAGCCATACGTGCACATAATATAGGATTTCTTCCCTAAATGATTATGGGGTATAAACCATCTGGTGCCTAGAAGGTAGGAGGAAGCATAATCTTCACCAACTAAACAATGATAGAATTATAGTCAACACCTACTAATCATTTCACAACTTTGAGAATTAAAAAAGAGGAAACTGTATTAAGAATCTTCTTGGTGAAACTAAAATGCAAAACCCATTTCCCAAAATCATAAGAAATTAGAATGCTGAAAGTTGCAACCACACGGTCATGTCAGCCATGTCCCATTCCATATAGCCTATAGTGAATAATATTGTATGGAAAACAGCAAAAAAGGCATGCATGTGGTACAGATAAATTAGGAGGTTTTATATTGCAACTTTGTTTTGAAATGTTTTTAATACTTTCTCTGTTTTCAAGTTGATGCATGAGGTTGATGAAGAGAAACAGAGGGAATAAGCCACATGTTTCTGAGAGTAATGGCACACTGGTTGGGAGGCAGGAAGAAGCAGCTAACCTTTTATTAATGCAGTTGAAGGGAGATCCACAGCATTTGTTCCAGGCCTGGGAGGAATAAAGAATTGTAAATGATTAGAGTTTGTTGGCAAAGTAAATAACAGGTTGGCTAAGTTCAAGGAATGGCACATTGCAGCACATGCTGATCACAATACTACAGCCTAGGGCTAATTTTATCTCCATAGTCCGTACCATCCAATCTGCCAATATATAACCAAGTCTAGAGCTTATTCTGGCCAGAACAAGGTTGAGTTTTCTTTCCTGTTACAAAGAGAGAGAAAATACAACAATGGCAAAATCCAACCACGTCCGATCTATTAGCTTTCCCAGCAGATCACATCCAAGCATTCAAAAAGTAGAAAAAGAGCTTACCATGCTCAAAGCATTACAAGTATCAGCTACTCCAGAAGCAGCTACAATTAGCAGTGGCCTTCTTGGATTAGAACAGCTTTACAAGTGCATGGATGATCTTCTTAACTTGCCACAAACCCTTCATACCCTCTCCCAACATCAAAATAAGAAATTGGTTGATGGCTTATTGGAGAGATCAGTGAAGCTTCTAGATATTTGTGGTCTAGCGAGAGATAGTGCTGTAAGAATAAATAGGAAGCATATAGGATCTAACCTCCAGCCATAGTTAATTGTTTGTTGATGCCTGAACTGCTGCAGAAGAGTTTTTGTCTCTCACTTTCACAACCCTCTTAGATGGTGTATGAGTCTTAATGTTGTGCAGTGAGAGGATTATAGAGCCTTTTTATAGATGCAGTCCATCAATGCACTATTCCAATTATTTCCTACTGTTTAACTGTTTGCACCACTTATGAACAGGAAAATGGCATTTCATTATAATGACCTTTCAGAAATCATAGTGGAATTCAATATCTTAATAATGAGATAATGAATCCCTGATTTTAAGGGGATAGTGGATCCATGTTTTCTGCTAGTGGATCCACTTTCCTAATGAAAGTGACATTTATCTAACATTCTCCCACTTGGTGCAAACATCAAACTCAAAGTACAAGATAACACTAACCATAATGATATGTCCTCATTAGTGCGAGTAGTATCCATTATGATCAAATGTAAATTGCCTTCAAGCACTTAATTAGGAAATAAAACTTAATGAAATAAACCATATGTTTATTTCTAATCCAACTGAAGTATTTTCTCAATAAATTAAAGTGTACACACTTGAGAAAATTTCCAAATGCAAAAGAATTTCATTAAAATTGAATGTATATATACAAATTACAAAGTGGACGAAAGTCCCATTTTTCCAACAAGATCCTTGAATATAAATGGAGGCATGCCTTTAGTCAAAGGATCTGCTAGCATCAACTCAGTACTAATATGCTGAATGACCACAACTTTCTCTTTAATGCGCTCCCTGATAGCTAAAAACTTAATGTCGATGTGTTTACTTCGACTTCCACTTTTATTATTTTTAGCTAGGAAGACAGCAGCTGAGTTATCACAGTAAACTTTTAACGGCTTAGATATAGAATCCATGATTCTAAGCCCAGAGATGAAATTCTTTAGCCATACACCTTGTGAAGTTGCCTCAAAGCATGAAACAAACTCGGCTTCCATGGTAGAAGTGGCAATTAAAGTTTGTTTAACACTTCTCCATGATATAGCCCCACCGGCCATGATAAAGATGTACCCTGATGTTGATTTTCGTGAATCAACACAACCGGCAAAGTCTGAATCAGAATACCCAATGACGTCCAATAGATCCATCTGCTTAAACACGAGCATATGATCTTTGGTACCCTTAAGATACCGCATAACCTTCTTTGCAGCTCTCCAGTGGTCTAAACCCGGATTACTTTGATATCGACCTAGCATTCCCACAGCAAAGGCAATGTCCGGTCTGGTACAGACTTGGACATAACCAAGACTACCAACAACTGAAGCATATGGAATATCCTTCATGGATTCTCTTTCAAAATCATTCTTTGGACATTGATCCAAACTCAACTTATCTCCCTTCGCAATAGGAGCAACACTTGGTGAGCAATCCTTCATCCGAAATCTTTCTAAAATTTTGTTAATATAGGCTTCTTGTGATAGACCCAAAACACCACGTGATCTATCTCTATGGATCTTTATGCCAATGACATAAGATGCCTCGCCCATATCCTTCATATCAAAATTATTAGAAAGAAATTGCTTTACCTCATGTAGCATCCCTTTATCATTTGTTGCAAGTAAAATGTCGTCCACATATAAAACAAGAAAACATATTTTACTCCCACTTACCTTTTGGTATATACAATTATCTATTGGACTTTCAACAAAACCATATGAAGAAATAATCCCATCAAATTTTATATACCATTGGCGGGAGG
>NC_044918.1:4632377-4638276 GCF_003576645.1 Ipomoea triloba
TGGCGAGTGTTGGCGGTGGCTGACGGCTTCCTTCTCCGACGACCTCTCTCTCTCTCTCTCTATGCGCATCTCTCTCTGTTCTGGCTGCGCAGATTAACAGTAGAAGGGAGCTAGGTTTTTGGCTTTGGTTTGTTAATAAAATGCTGATGGAATGAATTAGTTAGATGGGCTGGACTATTAAAATTTTATGGACCCATTTAAATTATTTATGGCATCTGGACTTGTTATAAATATTGGATCCATTTAATTTAAAGTCTGGACCTATTTTACTGTTGGGCTTAATTAATTGAACAAGATGGGCCTATTTAATTTTTCAATGGTTCTGGGCTTATCTTTTATCATCAAATTTTAATTGAGCTCCTGACTAATTCTTCTAAATGAAATATTATTAGATTATAATTCAATTTGAGCTTATTAATTTTGAGCTTGTTTAGTTGAATTTTAATTTAATATATATGCTCATATTAAATTGTTTAAGTATTGCAATTTAATTGTGAAGTATGAGTTTTTAATATGCATAATTTGAGCATGCTTTGTATATTTATTGCAATAATTATTTGATTGTTATAATTATGCATTTAGAAAAAACATGTTCTTTAAGGATGAATTTAGAGCCTTTTAGGTCTGAATTAAATGTTTATTATGCATGGTATAGTGCCTTTTAGGTGAATTAGTGCCTTTTTAAGGATAGATTAGGCATATTATCGATCTTCAATTGTGTCTAATTATTGGCCACATTAAAGACCGCCACTGGCTGAGCCGAGACTGGAGAAAAACCACCACCATCGCTCACCGGTCACCGAAAAGCGATGAATCGGAGACCAAAGCCGGTGAATAAATCCAGTGTTTCTCCATCTAACGTAGGTTTATTTTATAACTTTATTTCGAAATTATTTCTTTTATATTTCGAAAAATACTCCAGCAGCAATAAGGCAGTAGGTTTGTTTATAAATTTATTTCGAAATTTGTTTATTTATATTTCGAAAATAATTTATAACATATTTCAAAAATATTTTGGAGAGATTTGTATACATACATAAAGTCAAAAATATATATGCATACCCGGTAAAAGCAGTATATGTATAGCAGAATAAACAAATTCATATTTTCTGGCATATACACATACAAACTAATCAACCAAGCAGAGGTTTTATGGGCTCTGATACCAACTGTAAGAATAAATAGGAAGCATATAGGATCTAACCTCCAGCCATAGTTAATTGTTTGTTGATGCCTGAACTGCTGCAGAAGAGTTTTTGTCTCTCACTTTCACAACCCTCTTAGATGGTGTATGAGTCTTAATGTTGTGCAGTGAGAGGATTATAGAGCCTTTTTATAGATGCAGTCCATCAATGCACTATTCCAATTATTTCCTACTGTTTAACTGTTTGCACCACTTATGAACAGGAAAATGGCATTTCATTATAATGACCTTTCAGAAATCATAGTGGAATTCAATATCTTAATAATGAGATAATGAATCCTGATTTTAAGGGGATAGTGGATCCATGTTTTCTGCTAGTGGATCCACTTTCCTAATGAAAGTGACATTTATCTAACAAGTGCCTCTCAGTTGAAGGAAAATTTGAGAGATATACAATCCTCCCAGAGGAGGAAAAAGGAAGATTCTAGTGTTGAATCCAACATCACCCAATACACGTCATTTGTAAAGAAGATGAGCAAGGATGTAAAAAAGTCAATTGCAGCAATAAAGAAAATCGATGATAAGATTGATGGATCCACACCCTTGGATGTGCATCATGATATCTCATCAGTGATCAGAGCATTAAGAGAAGCAAGTGCAGTGAGCCTTTCTATTTTCCAGCTTGTCCTGCTTTTCTTGTCTATGCCAGTTTTGAAGCCTAAGCCATCAAAGTGGTCAGTGGTTTCAAAATTGGTACAAAATGGAAGAGTAGCATGTGAATACCAGCACAACAGCACTTGCAACCTGGAGACTTTGGAAGCTCAACTTGAGGATATTGAGAACAAAATGGAAATCATTTTTAGGAGCTTGATTAAATTAAGGAGCTCTCTCCTAAACATCATCTCCTGCTAAGTGATTGTATAGCCATGTTTGTATATAGTCAATTTTGTAGTTACTCAAAAGATATACAATACAGAAGTAATAGTTTATACTCCAACTTGCACCTATCTCCTTTCTTATGTGTATCAAGCCATCCCCTGTTACTGAAAAAATATCTCTTAACAGTATTGATTTGCATAAATACAAATCATATCTTCATAGCTTGCTTAAAGCTGCTTGTGTGTATAAGTAATCAGATGCGATCAGTATAACATCATTCATGTTCTGGGTGATCACACAATGGAACTATGACATTTTCTAATTAGCTTTATTCTCATGTGAGATTTTTCCATTTCAGAAGTATAAAGCTTCCTAGATTTATATACGATATATCATTCTTATTGCCTTTGAGAAGCTTTAACCACTCCTGACCAAAAGCTAAAATAATAAGCTCAGAACAATGCTGGTTAACTAGGATGAAAGTCACCACCCTCTGCTCTTTTCAAGACCTTGGATTTCCAAATCTAAATCTGAGTAGATATAATTTTCCTATAATGGCTTCGTGTCCTTGTATGTGCTACACAAAAGCCGAGTATTGAAGGAAATTCCTAGATTTTACCAGGATTACTTTCTGAGTCTTACCAGCCATACGTGCAAAAAATATAGGATTCTTTCCCTTCAATCGTGCAAATTATGGGTGGCAAAGCCTCAATATATCTATCGAAACAAATTTGTCAAGATTATGTTCCCCATCTGCTATTATGGAGCAGAGTTGCTATGGGGTATCAACCTTTCTGATGCATGGCTGGCAGGACTCAGGAGGAAGCAAAATCTTTACCAACTCAACATTGATAGTATTATAATTAACACCTACTAATCACTCTGATTAAAGAAATAGGGAATTGTATTGTGAGTTGTCCATAAAACTATGTTGCAGAACCCATTTCCCAAAATTAATGAAATTTGCATGCTGCAACCACACGTTGATCAAATTCTTACAGCCAGGCCAATGTCAGTCATGCCAACCATGTCTCCTTTTATATACTTTTCAGTGAGAAATATAGTAGGGAAAACAGCCAACAAGCCATGCGTGTAGTAAAGATAAATTAATCACAACCCTCTTGAATCCATTAATGATTAAGACATTTTATATTACAACTTTGTTTTGAAATGTTTTTAATACGCTCTCTGTTTTCTACTTGATGCATGGAGCGAAACAGACGGAATAAGCTAGCTACATGTTTCTAAACTAATGAGAAAAAAGGGAATCTAATCCACGCTGTATGCATCTTGGATAATTGAATAAAGATGTAATTGACAATAATGGCATACTGGTTGGAAGGCAAGATGAAGCAGCTAACCTTTTATTAATGCAATCAAAGGGATCACTGATCAGATCCAAATCATTTTATCCATGCCTGTGAGAAATAAAGAATTGTAAATGATTAGAATTTGTTGGCAAAGTAAATAACAGGTTGGCTAAGTTCAAGGAATGGCACATTGCATCACATGCTAATCTCATCTCCATACCCTCCTATCTGCCAATATATAAGCAAGCCTAGAGCTTATTTTAGCCAACACAAGGTTGAGTTTTCTTGCCTGTTAAAAAGAGAAAAAAGTACAACAATGGCAAAATCCAACCACATCAGATCTTCTAGTTTTCCCAGCATATCACATCCAAGTATCCAAAAAGTGGAAGAAGAGCTGAACAAGCTCAAGACATTACATGTTTCATCCATTCCTGAAGCAGCTACAATCTGCACTGGTCTGTTTGGATTAGAGCAGCTTTACACATGCATCGATGATCTTCTTATCTTGCCACAAACCCTTCAAGCCATAACCCAATATCAAAACAAGAAATGGGTTGATGACTTATTGGAGAAATCAGTGAGGCTTCTGGATACTTGTAGTCTAGCAAGAGACTGCATCTCTCAGTTGAAAGAACATTTGAGAGATCTCCAGTCCTCCCTAAGGAGAAGAAAGGGAGACTCAAGTACTGAAGCCAGCATCACTAGATACACTTCATTCATAAAGAAGATGAACAAGGATGCAAAAAAGTCAATTTCAGCTCTAAAGAAAATGGATGACGAGATTGATGGATCTACAGCCTTAGATGTGAATCATGACATCTCAGCGGTGATCAGATCACTAAGGGAAGCAAGTGCAGTGAGCATTTCTATTTTCCAGTTTGTCCTGCATTTCTTGTCTGTGCCAGTTTTGAAGCCTAAGCCATCTAGGTGGTCACTGGTTTCAAAATTGGTACAAAGTGGAACAGTAGCATGTGAATACCAACATGACAACACTTGCAATCTGGAGACATTGGAAGCTCAACTTGAGGCCATTGAGAATCAAATGGAAAGCATATTTAGGTGCTTGATTAAACTAAGGAGCTCTCTCCTAAACATCATCTCTTGCTAAGCAATTGTATAGCCATACTTGTATATAATCAATTTTGTAGTTACTCAAGGCAAACACAATACAAAAGTGAAAGTTTATACTCCAACTTGCATCTATGATCTATGTCCTCACTTATGTTTATCAAGCCCTCCCCAGTTCCTTTAAACAGATTCCTTTAACATTATGCATTTTGCATAATTATTATCAGAGGGCATCAAGATGATGATCCATTCATGCACTTAAATAAAAAGCATATCTTCATACTGTGCATTAAGCACCTTATTCATTTTATTAATCAGATCCAATCAGTATGGCAGGATTCATTTCTTGGGTAACCATATCCAGTAAACCGATATTTTTCATGCTTTAAAAGCATTAATTTTTGGGTTGTTGTGGATGACGAGAGAAACCCGCAACCATTACTTAGAGGTATGCACGGGTAACCCTAATGCATGTCCCAGTTTGGGACATGCGTTTCTGATGCCAAACGCATGTCCCAAACACGTTTTTTCACATTTTTATCAACTTTTTAAAAAGTTCATATTTTTGTCACCTATCACAAAATTCATCACGTTTCAGTCAATAGCCCCGCAGAGTAACTCCAGTGGACCCCTTTTATAGGTAAATACATGTGTTTAAGTGGAACCCAACACCTATAAGAGGGAAAGGGGGTTGGTAAGTATTTGAGCCTTCCATCTTCGGAGGTTAAAAACAGAAAATGGAACGCCTTGGCCCACAAAAATAAGAACGATTTGAAACTGGGACAAAAATAGAAAAAATTCACTTGGGACATGCGTTTGAGAGTCAGAAACGTATGTCCCATTTGTATTCTATTTTTTTTTTCGGAATACCAAATCCAAACGCAAGTACCACATGCGTTTGACTTTTAAAAAAAAAAAAAAGTTGTCGCCATCGGTGACCATGATTGCCTTCTCCTGCAAAGGAGAAGGCAACCATGGTCGCTTTCTCCTACGCAGGAGAAGGCGACCATGGTCGCTTTGGCCCATAATTGATAAATATAGGAACCATTTGAAATTGAGACAAAAATAGGAAAAACTCACTCGAAAAAATAAAAAATAAAAATAGAACGCAAATGGAAGATGTGTTTCTGATTCTCAAAGGCATGTCCCAAGGGAACTTTTCCTATTTTTGTCTCAGTTTCAAATGGTTCTTATTTTTATCAATTATGGGCCAAGGTGTTCCATGGAAAAATTGACTGAAATATGAATGCATGGCTCCCAATTGACAAAAATGCGAACAAAAAAAAAAGTTGACAGGATTACGAAAATCGCGTTTGGGACATGTGTTTGGCGTCAGAAACGCATGTCCCAAACGTGGCTGAGTTTAAATTATTTTTTTAAAAATACGAAACTAAACGCATTTCCGAAATGCGAATGAACTTAAATAAATATATATATATATATATATATATATATATATATATATATATATATATATATATATATATATATATATATA